>NC_090342.1:34134571-34437279 GCF_035084215.1 Heptranchias perlo | reverse complement strand
TGGCATAGGAATAGAGCATGTACCCACCAACTGGCATCAGGGCAAAGAGATTATATGGAAAAATGGGAAACATACTCAAAAATACCCCATGAAATAAAAAGTAATAAAATAAAAGATTCAAGGTCCTACCTCAAAATTAAGAGCAATATATTATACCCTGTAGCCTACAAATCCATGGTTCACAAGTAGACTAGGCAGTGTAAATATATGTGTAACAAAGGCTGGAGGTTCAAATTCTGAGTTTGTTTGAATATCAATGCAAATGTAGGCAGATGCACACAGTGCCTAGGGAGGTCCAACTGACACAGGCTATTGATCAACAGGTCCTAGCGCAAAGGGTTTGTTTGCTTTCAGAACAGCAGTTGGCTTTCTGTAGTGCTTCCTAGGGGCTGATTGATTATTTTAAGTTCTTAAAATACAACATTTCATTACCCGTTTTAATATAATTCAGAATTTAGAATGCGTTTAATAGTTGCTAATGCATTAATCTATCTTTATTTTAAATCAAAGGAACAGAATGGGTAGTGCAAGTGGAAGTAAATTTATTTCGACAACTGTACCTCAACACTACAGCTAGGCCTCATTACAACAGACTTAATTGTTACAGCTAAAGATGAGTATCAAATAGGTCACTGAATAACAGGCTAGTTATATTGCAAGTGCTGGTCTCGGAATTGTTCCGATCGCGAACACAGGGTCCGTGTAGAGGAGTTAGATTGCTGGTTCCTCAATCTTCGCCCAATTCTTGCACACGTGCATAGAGCTCCAATTACTGTTTACCTAATACAGGTTAAATGTTACTGTTAGGAGAAAGTCATTGGGCATCATTTTAGCACCCGCTATTGGGTGCATTCCTGGCGGGGGGGGGGCTCCGAAAATCAGGGAATCCCGGAGCGGGACCGGAGCCCGGCTCCAACCCGCCCACTTCCGGGTTCCCCACTGACGCGCCGGCGTGCACGCGCGCAGCCCCCGCAGGTGGGAATCCCGCAGGCAATTAAAGCCAGTGGGATGCCACTTGAAAGTATTTATGCTGCTCGTTCAGGTCGTTTACAGACCTGATTGAGCTGTTTTATTAGGAGGGGTGGGATTTTACACTGAACTGAGACTGTTTCCCATACTGGGGGAAACACTCCCAGTTCAAACGGAGGTGTTGCAGCCAGCAGCCTGTGGCAGCTGCAAAGGTGCATTCGACAGGTGGCCACTCCATCACATTGGACAAAGTTTGGCCTCCACCACCCTCCTCCTAACAAGAATATTCACCGACCTGGAACCGCAACCCCGGTGTGAGGACACACTTACCTACCTTGCGGACCCCCTCAGATGTACATCTTCCGGATGGGGGCCGCCGTAGCTGCAGTCATGACCTCCTCGGAGGGCGAACAGCATCACCAGCCTCACCAGCCTCGCCGTCCACGTCGTCCACCTCTGACACGTGGAGCTCCACAACAGAGTGCTGTGACACATCCACCTGCACAGCAGGAGGGAGGGCAACCGCAGAGAGAGATGCATCGCAGAGGGCACTACCCTCGCCACAGGGTCCACAGACCGAGGATTAGCTTCCTGGACCTCTCTGAGCAGCAGTGCACACGGAGGCTGAGTCACTTGACATGTAGTCGTGGACATCTGCAGCCTCCTTCATGCCGAGCTGCTCCCGGTTGGCCCGAGCACCATCTTCTTACCTGTCGCTGTCAAAGTCACCACTGCCCTCAACAACTTCTCCTCCGCATCCTTCCAGGGTGCCACCGGGGACATCGCCGACGTCTCTCAGTTGTCTGCACAAAAGAGCCCTGCAAATACACCTACACCCACTCTGCAGTGACACAATGTTGTGGGTCTTCATTGTGATCCTCAGGAAAGGGCTTTATTGCACAAACCAGACAAGATTCGCAAAGACGTGGTAGTAGTGGTGACAATATAATATGTAATGTGAGTTGGTCAGAAATTCAATATAAGTAAAAACCATGACAAACCCTCAAACACCCTTGTGCATCCCCTTCATGCTCACGACACATTTGCCTTACGCTGCCTACTGCACATATGTGATGCATGCCCTGTGGCTGCAGCACAGGTAGTGGCAGGTTGAGTGAGGCTGACTGTGAAAGAGATGCACGAGAGGGTGAGTATGAGATAGAGCCATGAGATTGTATGAGGATTGGGTTGAGTGGTAGTGGCGGGATGAGTACTGGCGAGGTGAGTAAGTGCAGGTAAGATGAGGATGAGGTTTGAGTGGGTATGAGGGGTGATGTGACAGAGTAGTGTTGGCAGTGCAGAAGGAGGTGTGGGGTGGGGGCGGTGATGTGGCAGACGGAGTGTAGGGGAAAGAGTAAGTGTACTCACTTTGGCTGACCTACTGAGATCATTGGAGCGCCTCCTGCACTGTATGCAGGTGGGCGATATGTTGGTGGTGCTGGTGACCTCCTCTGCCACCTCGAGCCAGGCCTTCTTGGTGGCAGAGGCAGGCCGCTTCCTCCCGCCCACCGGTGGGGGGGGGGGGGGGGGAAATCTCTGTCCTCCCACTCCTCCACACCCCATCTAATGATACCTGGAGTGAGGCATCATTAAACTGGGAGCAGCCTTCCCCTTGGGCTGCTCCATGCTGTAATTTTTGCTATTTGTTGCAGCATCTCTCAGTGGAGGACTGTCCCTTTAAATAGGGCTCCTCCAGCTGACAGAGCTTACTGCGCATGCGCAGCCCGCCGCACAGATCAGCAGTGGGGAACCCGGAAGACAAGGTAAGTGGATCCAATTGGGCTGCGATTGCACGGGGGGCTGACTAATTTCACCGGGTGCGTTACCCACGCGCCCAATAGCCCCCCCGCCGCGAACCCGCAGCCCTGCTAACATCGAGCCCATTGTGACTGCTAGCTCTCTGCTGACATCAAACACTCTAGACATTATGTTTATAGTTCCCCAGGTGATCCAATGAACTTTCTACAGTCTTAAATCTCCTGGAAGTAGTTGCACAACTCTTGCCATAAAGTAGTCTGCATTCTGATCACATGCTTGACTTTTGGCTTTCCATTAATGTACGTCCAAAACCATTTTACACCGACACAAACCCAGGAGAATAAATCAGCATATGAAATGAACACTGAGTTCAAAGAAACCTAAATATGGTTCAAATCAAACTTTTTTGGGTTTGGTGCCACCAATGCCTTTTAAAATAAAATGATCCTGCGCACATAAATTAATCACATTAGCTGGCATCTGACAATCTGTACCTGCCTTCACTACTGCAATGTCCTGCTTCGTATTCAATTTCAGTTTGAAGCAGTTTCTGGAGTATACCTTGTGGGTCAGAATGTTTAGAGATAATTCATTACAGTCAATTACCATTTATTTTTGTCTCATTGCAGTGCACTATCACAGAGCTGAGCAACAGCATCATTGACACAAGTTGATTAGAAATCTTAATCTCACGTGGGTAGGATATAGCACAAAACTCACAAGGTGCTGAACACTAGCTCACACCTGCTGGAGACACATTAACTTGGGCTTGTGTTTGATTTCTTCTGCAGACCATCTGTTGAAAGACATTTTTGTAACCATTTTGTATACTTCATTTGAAATGAAGTTTCCCATTCCATTTCCCACCCTAGAAGGTGGGCAGGTGACCGTCTCCCAGTCTTGAGCCTTTGACTCTGCCTTTACTTTGGCTGGCTGCTGAAAAGCTGATTCGCCCATTCGAACAGCCTGTCCTTATGATACCATTAATGAAAGGGAATGAACCAGGACAGTGTCACAGACTGTAAACAAAGGCAGCACCAAAGAAGTCATCAGCTACGATACTTATCAAATTGGCATATACCCAGCAATAACAATGTGACAACAGTCAACAGTTTACTGTCTCCAAGAACCACATTCCCCTTACATCTTGCAGAATGTAAGTATTCTTATGCCCGTTATTATCTTTGAAAATATTTACCTGCAATAACTATGAGAAAGCTGCGTGTGGCTGCACTAATACAAGTTCCACTATCCTTTTCCTAAAAAAAAGTATAATCCTCAAAAGGATTTTTGTTTTAGTTAAGGATTAACATCCCCTATTTCTCAGCTGGAATCCCCAGGTTACACACCATCATCAGTCAAGAGGGCGGGCAAATGAACTGATTCCAAACCGCTGCCAATGCCAATCCAAAATGTCTACAAGGATCTGTTAGACAGTAGCGTAGGGATGACTGTCTCCAACTTATTCCTGCATCCTTTTGGAGAAGCATCTGGCCTATACTGGGATTTCCACAGTGCCAAGGCTGAGATTAAGAACTCAACAGAATGTGACACTGAATTTGCTTCCTGCCACTCCTTGGAGTGGTACATCGGCACTCCAATGTACAGCACCAACCAAAAGACAACTCGGACATGCAGCTTACACCTTCTGAAACTACAAAACTGCATAGGACTCAAAAATGTAACTGTGCTTTATGCTATGAACTATCAGCTTGATTGTAGATAAGGACTTACAGTTTGTAAAACAGAAATTCCTGCTGACACTGTCACTAATGATAGAAATGTGTCTGCACAAGCCATTGTGCAGCTTGGTTAAGCCGACCTGGAGCAAGTAACATTTACATGTGTAACAATGGCTGTCTAGAACCCGTTCACATCCCATTGTCCTCCTGCAAGGGGTGGGGGGCGGGGGGGGGAATTATTTCGTTGGTGTGCTATGTGCACACTACAAAATCTTAGAGGCACAACAAAATCTTAGAGGCTTTCATTATAAGCAGATTTACAATTTGATTACACAAAGGAAATCTTCCCCCTGATGTTTTTGATGGCCTGTAAAATGACAAAGCTATTGCTTTAATGAAACGAAACGTTAACTGTTTCTTTCTCCACAGATGCTGCCTGACTTGCTGAGCTTCTCCAGCATTTTCTGTTTTTATTTCAGATTTCCGGCATTCGCAGTATTTTGCTTTTGCGCAGATCTATCTCAGTAAATGACTGTGAAGGAAAGCTCTGGCACAATGTATAATATTTGAACTTGCTCTCATCACCACAGATTTGGTTTTGTTTAAAAAGTAGTGCACTAGTCAATGCAAATAAAAAACAAATGTTAAACAAATCCTGGCACCAGCACTGGGTTTTTGCAAGTCCAAGGATCACGTGTGCTAATTCCCTAGCTAATGAAGATGACATCATCTCGTATTACAGTAAACATCGCTCTTTATAAGGCCTGATATCTGTAATGCTTAGTTTCCCATCATCTGACTGAATGCGTTTTGTTAATGATTTGTGTTCACATTATGTTGGAATGAAGAGTTGGCTAAGGATATAAGGCTAAAAGCTATTTGCTTCTGGAGAAAAGTCATGTATCCTAATGCAGATAAAAGGGCAAAACTACATGATCCTAAAAATAAGTCTGACAAAATGTGATTTTTGGTTTCACACCAAGATAATTTTTTTAAAGTAATGAGACATACAAAAATATGCAACACTATATTACCTTCCAAACAGAAAGCAACAAGTCTGAGTTTCAGCAATATATCTTACTGCCTACTTTACATAGTTAAATTTCATCAGTTCTTAGCCAGGATTTGCTAAGCAGAAATAAGGTGGTCCACCTCATACTGGGTGGAGTGGGGGATGGAAGAGGCACTGGTTGGTTCTGCCTGAATTGTGCCTCTTGACAATAGACTATGGCCTAGACTGTGCCATACTCCTGCCTAGAGCAGGATATGCGATGGGGAGAAACCTGCAAATGAAGAAGTGGAAAAAATAGAAAGATTTATTTTCCTAAGTTCCAAAAAATGTTTGCATTTTATGTTTATGTTTATGTTTTAAATTTACAAAAAAAGTGTAATTGCATACAGTAAAAACGAGACACTTCAGTAGTGCTTTATTATACTAGACCGTACTATTTTCTATGTAAATAGCTGTGAAAAATACCACAAAGACTGCAGTGGTTCAAGAAGGTATCCCATTACCAGTGTCTCAGGACAACTAGAGATGGGCCACAAGTGCAGCTTTGACAGTATTGGCTATATCCCCTGAAAAATATTTTTAAAAGCTGCCAAAAAAATTGCTGTCAAGTCATGTGCATTGTAAGAGTGAGCTTAATTATTCTATTTTAGTGTTACGATTTCAACAATGCAAAAACTATCACATAGAGATCAAACCTCTTCTCAGAGTGAAAAACAGGAGCTAATTGGGATTGGAAATTCAATAGTCTAATACTTAGATAGTGTTGAACTACCAGGATACTGTGACTTTTAACCCCATCCAATGAAAGTTAGGTCATGAGTCAGGGGACAAATTGAAAACATGTTTCATTCCTCACCAAGTATCCCTTACCATAATGAACACAAATATAGTTTTACATTTTAAAGTATATATTTTACAGTCTAGTCCAAGAGTTTTCAACTCTTCAGTTACAATTCTTTTTTGCTTACTCCTCCCCAGTAGTTTAGTTTGATTTTAAATCTTGTACGAGGCTAAAGCTTCATTTAAATAATGGAATTGATTATCACGCGTGAATTTAAGGATTATCTGTACAACAATAATTTAACTAACGGCAGTCAACATGGATTCAGAAGGGGTGATCCTGCCAGATCAACCTCCTCGAATTCCAAGAGGGAGTGACAACCCAAGTGGGAAGACTTTGACATCCAAAAGGCATTTGATAAAGATCCACATGAAAAGCTATTAATTAAACTCAATGCTGTGGGAATTCAGGGTGAACCCTGGGAATTAATAAGAAATTGGTTGAAAGGTAGGAAACAATGAGTATTCATTAGAGGATTTGTGTCAGAGTGAGGAAGGAAGTAGTGAGTGGGGCACCTAAGGGCTCAGTGCTGGGACCAATACTGTTTCTAATTTACATAAATTAAGTGGATTCAGAAACTTAATGCAAGGTTATCAAATTTGTAAAAGATACCAAACTAAGAGGAGCGGTGGAATCAGAGGAGACAGCTTAGAAATTACAGATTGAGTTGGATAAAATATGCAAGTAGGCTGAATAATGGCGGATGAAATTTAATGTGAGTCATGGGTTCAAGCCCCACTCCAGAGACTTGAGCACATAATCTAGGCTCATCCTTCAGTGCAGTAATGAGGAAGTGCTGCACTGTCAGAGATGCTCTCTTTTGGATGAGACATTAAACCGAGGCCTTGTCTGCCCTCTCAGGTGGACGTAAAAGATCCCATAGCACTATTCAAAGAAGAGCAGGGGAGTTCTCCCGGTGTCCTGGCCAATATTTATCCCTCACCCAACATCACCAAAAAAACAGATTATCTGGACGTTTATCTCATTGCTGTTTGTGGGACTTGCTGCATGCTAATTGGCTGCTACATTTCCCAACCTAACAACAGTGACTAGACTTCAAAAAGTACTCCACTGGCTGTAGAGCATTTTGGGACATCTTGAAGTTGTGAAAGGAACTATATAAATGCAAGTTCTTTCTTGCTTTAATGCAAACAAGTGTAAAGTGCTACACATAGGAAGGGAAAATAGATGCATACTTCACGAATGGTGTTAAAATAGCTGAGGATGAAAGAAACCGAGGAATCTTAGTAAATTCAATGCTAATTATGTCTAACCAATGCAGAACAGTAATGAATAAAGCCAATAGGATGTTGAACTACATAGTCAAAACAGTAGAATGTAAATCAGAGGAAGGAATGATCAAACTTTATAGTGCTCTGGTCAGACTACACCTTGAAAATTGTGTCCAGTTCTTGTCTACAAGAAACAAGAGAGACATTCAAGTACTGGAGGCAATTGAGAGAAGAACTATGAGGATCATCCCTAGTTGTTAATTGTATCCATGTGATTTATATCAATTAGTGTTTAATTGTATTCAGGTGGTGCGTATCAATTGGGAACTCTCTTGTATCCATTTATGAGAGAACTGATCTAGGGTGTGGCGTGGGTGTAAAGTGGAGCTCTGTAAATAAAGGCTTGGAAGCAACTGAAGACCAGGCTCTAGTATTCTATCCTTCACCACCTGGCTATCCAATTTATAACACTAACGTCAGGGTTCTGAGTTATGAGGAAAGATTGGAGTAACTTGGGCTTTTCAGCCGAGATGGGAGGCATCTGAGAGATGATTTTATCAAAGTGTATAAGATTGTAAAGGATATAGAAAAAGGTATATTATTTAAACTGTGGGCGTAAAACGAGGGGTCACGTGTTCAAACTAGTAAAAGGTACTTTTAGGACTATCAGAAATTCTTCTTTACACAGAACTTGATCAACATGTGGAATAAACTCCAGAGTAGTGGAGGCAAAAACCCTGGAATCATTTAAGAAGCATTGGATGTTACATTCGGATCTCTCTGGATGGATGAATTAAGATTGACCTTCCTCATCTGTAATTATCTTGCATTGTTGATGTACACTTCAAACGACTTGACTTCTAAATGCCTGCCCGTTATTCAGTTTACATGAACGGAGACAAACCTGTATCAACCTCACTTGTCTTCTTTTCATGTGATGAACATGACCTGCATGGATCACCACTGTTTCCAGTTGCCATGATGTTGCAATTCTGTTAAAGGGAAACAGATTGTCTCAAATAAGGTGTTTAATTAGAAAACAGTGTAACTACACCTTTAAAGTAGCTTTTTATAAACACCAGACTGCCACAGCTTTCTAATTTGAACAGCTAGCATTTTAGAACAGTTTTTCTTCCTTTTCAGGGATGTTATCTGTGTGGAATTTACTCCAATTCCTATGAAAATGATTATAAAATACATCTTCTGCAGGCTAAACTTCCCAGAGAAGACATTCCCCCTCTCGAATCTCTCCACCCCCAGCATACAGCCTCACTGGAAAAAAACAAACATGGGCTGAAAATCCAAAGGTCACAATCCCAGTGGCCTCCAGTGTTGACCCTGCCAGTGGAAGTGCAGCCAACTACCATGGAGCAGGCAGGACCAAGTGCCACACTGGATGTATCTCTGATGCCTGCCTACCCACAGTTGCCAGAAAGCCCATGTCCGCTTGTGGGGGCAGGATTTGCCCAGGCACACCCCACCCTTGGCCATGGTCCTCTATGCTCCTTGAGCTAGGGAGCTGACCTGAAAAAAATAATTAAAATTGCCTCTCTTCAGGGGTCCAAGGCACTTGCCTGGCCTGAACACACATTCAACGTCATGGAGGCCAATATGCCTCCATTCACTCAATGTACTGGCTTCCACTAATACGTCAGGTCCCTGTCATAGAATCATAGAGAGGTTACAGCACGGAAGGAGGCCATTCGGCCCATTGAGTCCATGCCAGCTCTATGCAAGACCAATCCAGCTAGTCCCACTCCCCAGCCCTTTCCCCGTAGCCCTGCAGATTTTTTCCTTTTAAGTACTTTCCAGTTCCCTTTTGAAAGCCACGATTGAATCTGCCTCTGCCTCCAAAACCCACCCACCCCCCCCACACATCCCCACCCCATGTTACCTTTGGTTCTTTTACCAATCACCTTAAATCTATGTCCTCTGGTTCTTGACCCTTCCACCAATGGGAACAGTTCCTCTCTACCTATTCTGTCTAGACCCTTCGTGATTCTGAATACCTTTATCAAATCTCCTCTCAACCTTCTCTGTTCCAAGGAAAACAACCTCAGCTTCTCCAGTCTATTCACATAACTAAAGGTCCTCATCCCTGGAATCATTCTAGTAAATCCAGTACAAGGAGTGGGAATTCCCAGTTTAGGGCGTACCCATCCCAGCTCCGCCTCTTAGCCATTATTTACCTTGGATGGAAAATCTGCTTTTTAAAAGGTAACCAGAAAACTCCTGGAAATGACAGAGACCCAGTTGCATTGGGAGACCAGTAGAAGCCCCCTTCCTAAGGAATTTCAGGGCCCTGCACAAACCCTCATTAATCAGGGGTGCTGTTTTGGGCCCCATCTGCTTGTTTCAGTGGTTCAAAGAATTTAAAGGATCCCACTGTACTGTGCAAAGGAGAGTAGGGAGTTATCCCAGTGACTTGGCCAACATTCCTCCTTCAATCAATACCACAAAAACACAGATTAATTGCTCATAACTAATGCTTAGTTATGAAACTTCGATGTACACAAGTTTATTCACATAGTGAGTGCACTTCAAAAGCATTTTGAAGCAATGTGAAGCATTTTGGAACATCCTGAAGATGCAATAAAGCACTGCATAAATTCAAGTACTTTCTTTCAAGTGATGCCCATGTTTTACCAGGATTTTCATGCATATGTACACTGAGTCACAATATCAATAGCAACTCCTAAAATATAAATCCCACTGAAACCCACTCAAAGGTTTGTTTTAATGGTGAAGTATACATCATTTCAGATTTCCAGCATCTGCAGTATTTTGCTTTTGATGTGTATTCTTACGTTGGCTGCAGCCTAACAATACAACATCCAGTAACTGATGACATGATGTGACAATGGGACAGTGAGTCTGCCAGCAATGTTTTGGTAAGCTGCCCAAATAAACATGGCTAGCATAACTGGAGTAATAATATTTAATTTTGTAAAAGACCTGGGGCAGCAGTGAGGTACTATATAACTAACCTTCCTGTCCCCAGGCCAGGTGAAGACACATCAACCAGGATATCCATTCCTGATTACAATCCAAGGACGACTTCTTCAAGGTGTGGGTGTGTCAACATCAGACACACCCACACCTTGGAGGAGATCAGGCTTGGCTGTGATACCCTCCACAAATAGTCAGCTGATACTGTCTAGGTTCACACTTAAAAAATGGCCACTTGGGTGAGGTTCTGGCAATGGCTAACACGAGAGACCTCGGAATTAGCAAGTGCCTTCAGGACATATTACTGGGAAAAATATCAGAAGGCTGTTAGAGAACAAAGTAGCTGCTAATCATTCCCGAATGTCAGAATTGCACCATCACCCCCATCCATTCCAACTAATTTTGGAAAGGAGCCAAGGTTTTATATTTAAAGGTTTAAAGTGGGAAAAAAGAGAGATGTGAGGCACAGGGTATGCCAACACCAACACGTGGCACTTAGTGACAGGTCTATAACCATGTGGTTAGGTCTGGATCGCAACTGGCACCAGGGAGAAACTCAGCAGGAACCAGGCACTTCTCCCCAGTAGAGGTAGAGACACTAGAGAAAAGGTCACGCTCAAACATCTCCACCTGGCTGTCTGCCCAGTGACATTGGCAGAAACCATGTTGGGATCAGGTTTCCAGTTTATCCTCTCAGGTAGGCCGACTATGTGGAGGCTGCAGGAGAGGAAACATAAATTAACCAAAGGAGAAATGGGGGGAAAAAAAGAAAATTCTTTCTGTAATTTTAGAAGGCAAAAAAAAGTAATTCATCAAATTACTTTGCCCTGGGGTCGGGACAATTCCCTCCCCCCAACTTGTTAATTTGAGCCTATTAGACCTTTGTATTTCCATTGGTATAAAACTATTAAATAATTAGTGTAATCGGTGGATAATTTCAAAATTAAGCATTTATCTTTTTGTTTCAGCCGAGATTAGGGTGTGAAACAAAAAAGGTGATAACGCAACATGTAAAAAAGAACATTCATCGAGCTCCATTCTCATCAAAGCACCGGGCGGTGAGAGGCTGCCTGCAGACTCCTGGGGTTCCCCCACCCTCCCCGGATCTACAGGTCAGAAAGAAAACGCCAGCGTGGCGTGAAACTAAGTATATTAAAAGCCCATGGGCCTGCCGGCCTCTAGCTCCACCTTTGGGATTATCTCCATAAATCCCACCGCACGGGCTGAAACCATCGACCAACTTGGTCATTAACTTTTCTTTGTTCGCGCGGTGATCCCGGTGCGGAAAACCCCAGAGAAGCAGAGCGGCGCACCAACCTTTCCCCAGTCAGCAGCTCGTACAATAAAACACGATGATGGTTCTTACCCTGTTAAAAGTCGGGATAGCGACAGCCGCCCTATAGGAACAATAAAATGTAGCAAATTAAATTGTAATCGGTTATTATCGAACGATTTGTTTTTATTTTCCGTGCAGAAAGCTGGCGGTACTCACAGCAGCGTCACTCTCAACCAGCCGGTTTGGGTTCTCACTGTCTCACCTGCAGGCTGCACCTGGACCTATTGCACCTGAGCAAACAGTGATGTCACCTCCCATCCCTTCCACACAGCATTTCAGGAAGGTAACTGCAGCAGTCAGTGCTGACTGATCGCGTGTCTCTCCTGCTCGCCACACTACTCCATTCGGTCAATTGCTTTTCCCAACTGTTGCAGGCAGATCCTACCAAAACATCCTCATACCCTCTGGGGACTCACAACCCATGGATATCTATTTTTAAGAGTCTATAGAGCTAAAACTGTCATTATTTTCGCTTCTGTTTCTCTTTTTCTTTGTCTCCTGTGTTTCTCTCTGCTTCACTTTTAACAGCCTGGTTGAAATAAGCGGCACAGAGGACTGGCGCAGTATGAATGAATCATGACTGCTTCCAGGAAAACGGATACAAATCTGCATGATGCACTGCCTGTGGTCGTGGCCAAGCTGGACATTGAGGGAGTGGAATCCCTTAATACTGAGAAAGATACCAGGCTGGTGATGGAGAGCGCGCAAGGCAATCTAAGTGCAGTCTATAGCACCTTGGACCCTGGAGAATCCAGCAATGCAGCTAAATGGTGCTCTCTCGTCCTGCTTCACTCTGTCTGTTGGGAATGTGATTCAGGTGTTCCTCCTTGCCTTGGAAACCTTAGTGATCTCCGTGATACAGCGGTGCACAGCACTATGGTATGTCGCTTATTTCACCTGCTGCAGCCTAGAACGAGCCCATGGCATAAAGGTTAAGCCCTGGTTTGGGCTGCAGCAGATGACATAGATCTGTGACTGCTTCCTTGGTGAAGTGCAGGCGCTGCACACATTTCTCCTCGGCGAACTTGAGGTATAAGAAGTTCTCCCTGAAGACCCACTGGAAATATGGCCTCCTGATCAGGCCCCCTTTTCCCATCTGCTTCAGGCGCTCTCCTGTCTTCTTCGCTGCTCATCCTCGTCAACTCAGCCCCAAAGGCAGACCTACCAGACTGCCCATGACTGAAATAAAACTGTTTGCAAAGCAGACAAAAGCAGTCCAGCACCAGCACAGAGTTGTTCCCAAAAATCAGAATTAATGTGTGGAATGCAGAAAATAGCCCAAAAAAAGGCCCACAAGCTAACCAGCAGCCAAGCAGGGCAAACCAGCAACTAACCTGTATGTAGTGGATGAGCCCTTTAAATAGCGCACCTGCAGGGGTCCTTGCTAACTGTTAGCTTTCAAATGCTTCCAACGCACCCTGGACATCTACTGAGCAGCCCAACCCAATATGGCGGGTGGCACACTTCAGGCGCAGCAGATTGAATATTTAGGTCAACATGTCAAATCACTGTCATCATATCTTTACTATGTAACTGTTGCCGGTGTCCCAGACTATGGGCCTGGGCCCTTTATCCTTGTTTCTCAATCGAAAGAGTTTTAAATGTAAAAACAGCAATAATGACTGACAGTTTAACATAACTATTATTTAGTACATACAATATTAAAAATAAGGGAGACAGAGTTAATCTGGGTACTTATAGGCCAGTTAGCTTAACATCTGTGGTAAGGAAAGTTTTAGAGTCTTTAATTAAGGATGAACTTACCACATATCTAGATAAAGAGCAAATAGTTAGAAGTAGCCAGCATAGATTTCAAAAAGCTTGATCATGGTTGACAAACCCCATAGAATACTTTGAGGGGGTAACAGACCTGGTAGATGGGGAAATGCGGTGGATATAGCGTACCTGGATTTTAAGCCCTTTGACGGCCAGACAGGAGATCACTATTGAAGATTAAGGGGTTTGGAATTAGGGGAGGATAGCAAACTGGATTAAAAATTGATTAGGATGGACAGAACAGAATAGTTAAAGGCAGTTTTTCAGAGTGGTTGAAAGTGGGTAGTGACGTCACATATATAAGAACAGGTGGATAAATTCAAACTATTTGCTCGCATGGAGAATAAACGCTGACATGGATTAGTTGGGCCGAATGGCCTGTTGCTGTGTTGTGATTTCTATGTACTACTAAATTATAATTTGTGTGCAATTTCTTCAGGCTGTTCTGGTAGCTTATACATATTTGCCTTATGATCTGTATTTTTGTATACAGTACACTGTTTTCATGGTTCTTGTGAAGGGCAGGATTTTTTTTCCACCCAAGAGGAGAGAGTTGACAGCGCTGACAGTCTTTCTGGTTTCAGTTAAAAGCAGTATGACTGCTTACAGTTTCTATCATTCACTTTCGGTAATGAACTACTTCAATTCCTTGCCATTCAGGTTGATTTACCAAAGTCCTCACTAAAGAAATGAGGAAGTTCTAGTCTCTGATCAATGGCCTAAGTATGATCTCACTGCACTTCAATGCTGAAGGTGAAAAACACAAATCAATATATTGACATGTTCCATTATTCATGTTGCCATACATATTGCTGGTAAACACTAGGTGTAGTCTGGATTAGAATAAATTCAAGTAAACATTAACACACAGTTTCACCAAGACAATTAGTAGAGCGAAACATTCGTGACAGGTGAGTTTTTAACACCTGACCAAACAATTTAAATAGTGCTTATGTAATGTCTTAGGCATAAAAAAAATATGATGTGGAGATGCCGGTGATGGACTGGGGTTGACAATTGTAAACAATTTTACAACACCAAGTTATAGTAAACATTTACCTGAGGAAGGAGGAAGCCTCCGAAAGCTTGTAGATTTCAAATAAAAATTGTTGGACTATAACTTGGTGTTGTAAAATTGTTTACAAATAAAAAAAATAGACCCATTCCACAGTCAAGAAAAGAATTCTGTAAAAACGTTTAATTTTATTGTTTCTAAATTGTATTTCTTCTGCAATTATTGTAACAAATGTGTATAGTCACCTTTTATAGCTTTGTTTTGTAGTAATTTGTTAAATTTGTTTATCCTCAGATTTTTAAAAAGTAAGTACATAAGAAAGCAAGGAACAAGAAGAGACCTTTGGTCCACCAGGCCCCTTCTTTTCACTAACCATCATGTACTTTACCCAATTTATTTAATCTGTTACAGGAAGCTTCTGCAAAGTGACTCCCTTCTACTCCTTACAAGTTACCAAGTAAAGCTCCAGAAAACCTATCAAAATTACATCCTACATTATTCATTCTTGACTGGTTGATTTCCACAGTGCCGATAATTCAGGAGACAATGGGTATGATTTTAAATCGGAGCCAGGAATCCAGTACATGCGCAGATATTCACGTGGGCTGGGGGTGGGCAGGAATTCAAGTGAGTGCATCGCATTCTGCGATCGCAACTCAAAGGTAAGTATTTGTGCTTCCAGGTTTCCCACATGCTCAGCAGCCAGATTAATAGGTTGGCTACCTGTCGGGAGGAAAAGGAGCCGTGAATCAAAGAGGAGGGAGGGATGAAAAGAGAGATCGTGGGCCGTAGAAATGGGGGGGGGGGGGGTTTGGGGAGACATGGACTACGTCAGGTGCGTCTTGGAGAAGATTGGGGGGGGGGTCCACCATCGGGTGGGGGGGTTTCACCATCGGGGGAGGTCCACCATCTGGTGGGGGGGGGGGGGGGGGGGAGGGTCGGCCGATCGCGGGGGTCCTGTTGCGCCAGGTGAGCTTGTCGGGCCTGGATGAAGCACTTCACATCCTTGTCCTGAAGCAGTGCAATAAAGGCACTCACCTCATGGATCCGGCCCTTCTCGCCTGCCTTCACCTGACATCAATCAGAAGCGATGGGAAACCCAAAAGGTAAGGTTAAATTTGTTGTACATTTCTAATACACAAAATATTAAGTGCCTCAACTATCGCAATGAGGTACATTGCCCCTTTAAGTATCAGCCCATCAGCTTTAAGTGGGGATAGAACTTCTGGGTTTCTGTTGCATGCAAGCATCCTAATGCGCCTGGGTTAAACCCTGAAGTGGGCTCATTGGAGCTGGGATGCGGTCCCACTGAAGAATTCAACTATTTTTACTACCTGCCTGCCCCCAGCCCATCGGTTCTTGGAGGTTAAAATTACCCCATTTTTCCAGACAGCATTTAATCACCTTGATGTGTACTTATCCACCTGCCACTCTTGATCCATCCAATTGGTCCAGTTCCCTTGCCTATCCCCAATTTCCTTGAGGATTCTAATGTGTATCCTTTCTGGTCAAGATACCACCATATAGAAATTTATTTTCTTATGTTTTTCCATAATACACACACACACCTTACCTTCCTCTAAATATTACATAGAATTACATAGGAAACACAGAAACAGCCGCTTGGCACAACCAATCCTTATTGGTGTTTGTCCTCCACACGAGAAGTGGTCCTAATCCCATGTGCCCACCCTGTTCCAATATCCCTTTATCCCCCTCTTTCCTATCTAAAGAAAAAGAAAAACTTCCATTTATGTAGTGCCTTTCACGACCTCAGAACGTCCCAAAATGCTTTACAGCCAGTGAAGTACTTTTTGAAGTGTCATCACTATAGTAATGTAGGGAAACCCGGCAGCCAACGTGCACACAGTATGGTCACATGAGCAGCAATGAGATAAATGACTGGATAATCTGTTTTTTTTAGTGATGTTGGCTGAGGGATATATATTGGTCAGGACACCGGGAGAACTGCCCTGCACTTCTTCAAATAGTGCCATAACATCTTTTACATCACCCGACAGAGCAAAGAGCGCCTTCGGTTGACTTCTCATCCAAAAGACAACAACTTCGACAGTGTAGCATTCCCTCAGTACTGCACTGAAGTGACAGCCTAGATTATATGCTCAAGTTCTGGAGTTGAACTTGAACCCACGACCTTCTGACTCAGAGGTGAGAGTGCTACGACTGAGCCAAAGGTGGCACATAACCTATTCTTAAATGTTGACATAGTCTCTGCTTTAATCACTAACACCGGTAGTGCATTTCACAACCTCATGACCCGCTGTGAAATGAAGTTTCTCCTGCTCCCTACCCTAAATCTCTTACATTTAATCTTGTACCTATGTCCCCTTGTCTTAGATCCCTCAATAACATGATTGGATCTGGAATTTGTCGATAATCTTAATTTTTGAAGACTTACTGGAACAATAATATGACTGTCATCTTGTGATTATTTGCATTACACATATGTAAATCCCACTGAAAGGCTTAGCCAACAATTTTTCAGCAGTATGACACTTCAAACACTTAGTTGTTAACTTAAGGATGGACTGCTACTTGGTGAATGTTGAAGCATACAAAAAAATAGAAAATGACAGACTCTTGAACTGATAGTGAACAAAAGGAACCTGGGTTTGGCACAGGACAGGAAGCAGGTTCAAAATGGTCAGGGCCACTGTTTCACGGTGTCTAAATCAAATTTTATTGCAGGGGGTTATGGGGTTTTTAAAGCCATGTTTTGGGGATTGTATTCTGCAATTTTGTCCATTTTTTGTGAAAATGACCGTGCAGATCCTGAAAGAAAAATAAATGATGAAACAGACAGATGGCAGTAAGTGGAACAGTTAGAGAAGTTTCAGGTTTGTAAAAGTCCCTTATTTCCAGTGACAGCCACAATTGTTTTGGGAAGAAATGTAACCTGCTTCTGGGCATTTCACTAGAAAAATGTGGATGTGTGTGTATATAACATATGCGTCAGGTGTGGCTCAGTTGGTAGCACTCTTGCTTCCGAGTCAGCCGGTTGTCGGTTCAAGCCCCACTCTATAGACTTAGAATCATAGAAAGGTTACAGCACGAAAGGAGGCCATTCAGCCCATCCAGTCCATGCTGGCTCTCTGTAAGAGGAATCCAGCTAGTCCCACTCCTGTAGCCCTGCAAATTTTTTCCTTTCAAGTACTTATCCACTTCCCTTTTGAAAGCCATGATTGAATCTGCCTCAACCATCCCCTCGGGCAGTGCATTCCAGATCCTAACCACTCGCTGTGTAAAAAAGTTTTTCCTCATGTCACCTTTGGTTCTTTTGCCAATCCCCTTAAATCTATGTCCTCTGGTTCTTCACCCTTCCACCAATGGGAACAGTTTCTCTCTATCTACTCTGTCTAGACCCTTCATGATTTTGAATACCTCTATCAAATCTCCTCTCAACCTTCTCTGTTCCAAGGAGAACAACCCCAGCTTCTCCAGTCTATCTACGTAACTAAAGTCCCTCATCCTTGGAATCATTCTAGTAAATCTTTTCTGCACCCTCTCTAAGGCCTTCACATCTTTCCTAAAGTGCGGTGCCCAGAACTGGACACAATACTACAGTTGTGGCCGAACCAGTGTTTGAGCACAAAATCTAGGCTGACACTTCAGTGTAGTACTGAGGGAGTGCTGCGCTGTTGGTGGTGCCGTCTTTTGGATGAGACGTTATACCGAGGCCCTGTCTGTCCTCTCAGGTGGATGTAAAAGATCCCAAGGCATTATTTCAAAGAAGAGCAGGGGAATTCTCCCCAGTGTCCTGGCCAATATTTATCCCTCATTCAACATCACTAAAAAACAAATTATCTGGTTATTGTTACATTGCTGTTTGTGGGACCTTGCTGTGTGCAAATTGGCTGCCGTGTGTCCTACGTTACAACAGTGACTACGCTTCAAAAGCATTTAATTGGCTGTAAGATGTCCTGAGGTCATGAAAGGTGCTTTATAAATGCAAGTTCTTTCTTTATATATCTGTGTGTATATACGTCTATACGCAGATATTTGTGTATGTATATATATATGTTTGTGTGTCTATCTATATGTATATGTGTATGTATATATATATATGTTCCTCAGGCTATTCTATTGGTCATAATTCTTCCACATATTCAGCCACAACTATAGTATAAGCAGCATTCTAGATTTAAAAAAAATAAAAATATTGGAACAGTATTTTAGATTTCAGGTCCAATAAAATGAAAAATTCCAATGACGTTAAAACGATGACAATTAATAGACAAACAACACAAATGCAACAATTAAATAACCTGAGCCCGATCCATTTGAATGGGTTCGCAGTTTATATAACTTTTTTCTATATCAAAAACTCAAACCTTGGCAACCGTGCAGCTCATGCGCTCTCAACCTCACCCGGGCGTTAGCGGTTGCTAAGGAACAGCCTAAAATGCAAAAAAAGACAGTGACTCAGATAAACTGCTGGTTGGAAAGTTTCTGAAGCTGCAGCTTTTAACCAGGTAAGGTTTGCCGCGAACGGGCACAGTGAAAGCCGGCGCTGGGTGCTGGCGAATTGTCACATTTAGAGGTTGTTCAGAATCTGCTCAGAACCAGAGGTTGGGCAGGAAGGCAACTCTTTCCTTTTAAAAAGTAATACACAATGGAGTTTTTTTAAAAACTGGGACTGGTGTGCATCAAAGAGGAGGGAGGGGAGAAAAGAGAAAGACAGACAAATAATAGGACGTGATTTAAAAAAAAAACTATTTGCAGAATACTTTGGTGCGACTTTTCTTCGACCAGCCGCTATTTGTAGAACCGGTGCAGTAGAATACACATAACTATGTTTACATAGGTTAAAACTACTGATGGGTCTGAGCAACAGACTGTGCAACTGTAGGAATCACTGAAAGTGGCAGGTTCACTTCCGTTGCAGCTACTTGGAAAGTTGCATTGGGTGACAGCCTGTTGCATAATAAAAAGAAAAAGGCATTCATGTAGTGCCTTTCACAATCTCAGGACGTTCCAAAGCACTTTACAACAATGTGGTAATGACCAGATAATCTGTTTTATTGATCTTGCTTGAGGGATAAATATTGGCCAGGACACCAGGGAGAACTCCCCAGCTCTTATTCAAAATAGTGCCATGGGATCTTTTACGTCACCTGAGATGGCAGACATGAGTTTAACATGTCATCTGAACGATGGCACCTCCGACAATACAGCACTCCCTCAGTACTGCACTGGAGTGTCAGCCTAGATTATGTGGAGTGGGACATGATCCTAGACCTTCTGACTGGGCTACCACTGAGCTATGGCTGACACCTGGGTGTAATAAAATAGATGAATGTATGATTACTAAAGTTACATGGGTAGATCAAATTTGCTAGTGACGTCAAATGAATTTCTATCACTGGTTTCAATTATTATTTCTCGGGATGTGGGCGTCACTGGCAAGACAGGCATTTATTGCCCATCCCAGTTGCCCTTGAGAAGGTGGTGTTAGGCCTTCTTGAGCAGTTTTATACAACTGAGTGGCTTGCTAGGCCGCTTTAGAGGGCAGTTAAGAATCAACCATGTTGATGTGGGACTGGAGTCACATATAGTCCAGTCCAGGTAAGGATGGCAGGTTTCCTTCCCTAAAGGACATTAGTGAATCAGTTGAGTTTTTTGCAACAATCCGACTGCTTCACGGTGACTTTTACTGATAGCAGTGTTTTATTTTCAGATTTTTAAAATTGAATTCAAATTCTCAAACTGCCATGGTGGTATTTGAACTCATGTTCATATCATCGAGTGAAACTGAAACAAAAATACCAGTACAATAGAACATGTTAAGGGTTTTCCGTCAAGGAATAATAAAAAGCCATGAATTTAGGGTTGAGATTTTGCCAAGAATATTTAACATTTTTTTTTAAATCATTGGAGAAATGTCAATTCCCACAGATCCTTGTTTTGTCTTGTGAGTAAAGTATTGTGTTTTTCTTTGACAGTATTAACTGACTCTGCAGCAGTTCACATGTTTCAGAAAGATCATGGCAGGGAAAGTGAAATGGGTAACGGATATTGACAAGTCTGTGCTTATAAATAATTTTGAAAAAAGAGGCTGGATTCAAGTATCAGAAAATGAAGACTGGAATTTTTATTGGTGAGTAAATTGCGTAACAATAAGTGCACTGATTACTGTGGGTGCAATCTTTGGAGTTATGGATCAAAATCATTAGTACCATTCCCCCAGCTTTTCAGGATGTTTCAAAATCTTCCCTGATTAGCCATAAATTGTAAGCCCAAATGTTTCCTGGTGCTGGGGCTCACGAAAATTTGGAGGGGGGGGGGATGATTTATGTGCACCATCAATCTGTAAAGACAAAACTTATTTCATCTTTTCTAAAGGCTGCAAGTAGCTTAAAAGAATTTTCAGCCTTCCACAGGCTGTATCAGAAGGAGGAAGAAGTGTTTGGCAAAAGCCAACACATGGGAAAAAATGTGGAGGCAGGAAACAGAGTTTGTGGGTAAGTGATGGAGTGGCACAGCACCCAAAGCCCCTGATACTTGGTTAAGTGGAAATGCTGTTGCTTTTGGTGAGTGCATGAAGGAAAACCTGTCCAGGACTCTAGAGCAATGTCCTCAGAAGAACAGCAGTGCAGCACTTCCTCACAATAGATGCCCCAAGCACGTATGCCACAAAGTATTGCCTTTTAGTCTGTCCCACATCTATTGCTCACACAAACTTACAGCTTTCATTGCTTGTCAAACGTAGCCATACTCCAGTACGACACTTATTCAAGCTGCAACTTACACTTAAAAATCTTGGAACTTTCATATTTTCAAAGGTTTTCACAAATAAAATTATTATAATATAACTGGCAAATGAATTTCATAGACTTTTCCAGCACGTTGCTATGTTCCTATGTAGCCTAGCTGCGTGACACATGATGAGGTGTAGGTTGGGCACGTATCTTTTACTGTGTTTATGCTCCCTCAACAACTGAAGACTACTGCTCTACTTCAATGACAAAACGAACAATACAAGGGAGCAGATTTGAACTGGAGGGGGGAGGGGCTAAGGAATTACAAGCCCTAGATTCCCTTGGAAGAGGCCACTCTGGACATCCTTGCATATAAGAACATGGAAGAAGTAGGGAAGGGTGAAGCTAGTGATCTTCCTCAAGCTCAGGGCTAGTACCATCCACTTCTTATGTCTTATTCCCTTCTCACTCACAGTCACTTAGGCACTTAACTCCACTGGTCTATCTAGAAGTTTATTTCAGACGCCAATCACTCTTTGTGTAAAGAAGAATTTCCTGACATCAGTCCTTAAATTACCTTTTACTAGTTTGAACCTGTGTCCCCCAGTTCTATTCCTGAGTTCAATTTAAAGTAATATTGCAGGTTATTTTTTTCTATATGCTTAACAAATTTATATACCTTTATAAGATCACTTCTTTCCTGGGCTGGAAAGCCCAAATCTCTTTAGTCTTTTCTTGTAATGCAGACTTTGTAATGCATCAGCCTCATGGCTCTTCACTGAACTGCCTCCAACGCTTAAATGTCTCTTATTTCTTGACAATGAAAACTGGACTCAGTATTCAAAGTGCAGTCTGACCAATACACTATTCATTTTGGTCATATTTCTTCTGACTTATATTCTATTGTTTTGGCTATATAGTTCAACATCCTATTAGCTTTGTTGATTGCTGCTTTGCATTGGTTTGACATGTTTAGTAACGAGTCTATTAAGATTCCTAGATTTTTTTTCAGCTTCATCTTAGCTATTTCAACACAATTCGTGGAGTGTGCATAATCATAAATTTTTCTTTGCTATGTGTAGCACAGCACACTTGTCTGCATTAAATTTCATCTGACATTGTTATGGCCACTTACATATTTTGTCCATCTAATGATTGAGTGTTGGGAGTATGGTAAATAAGTTTGTAGATGACACCAATATCTGTGCAAGGGTTAAGAAGATTTAGTATTGTGCACAGATCAATAAAGGTTTATGACCAATGTAGAGAAACTGTAGCTAAAGCTAACAAGGTATTGGGTTGTATAAATAGAGCTATTCAGTATAAATCAAAGGACACCATTTTGACACTATACAGGTCGCTAGTCAGACCGCATCTAGAGTACTGTGTCCAGTTTTAGTCCCCCACATGGTGGGTGAGATATTGGCCTTGGAAAAGGTCCAGAGGAGATTTACAAGAATGATTCCTCGCTTCAAGAACCTCAGCTACTCAGTTAGGCTCAAGGACCTTGGTCTATTTACTTTAGAGCAGCGTAGACTCAGAGGTGACCTGATAGAGGTCTATAAATAATTAAAGTGCTGGATAGCATCCCTATTGATAGATTATTCCAGTTTATCAGATTGGGGAGGACCAGGGGACATGAGTTTAAACTATGTAAGATTAGGAATAGAAGGGATGTGAGGCGGTTCTTCTTTTCTCAGAGAATTGTGAGCCTCTGAAATACATTGCCGGCTGATGTGGCGGGTGCTGACTCTGCCTTCAAGAGGGAGCCGGACTGGTTGCTGACTGGGTCAGAGATCACAACATATAGAAGGTAAGTGTCTTTATAGATAACATTTGGTCCATGTGATCTCTTGGACTGTTTTTGATTGCCTGAGAGGCTAAGAAAGGGATTTTACAGAGTAGTTTTTCCCTTATTGGCTCTGGGTTTTTTCTCTTTTTTTGCCTCTCCAAGGAGATTACATGGCTGTGGGGGTGGGTGTGAGGTGGGTGGTGGGGCAGGGAGTTGGGGAGGTCGGGGGAGGGAAGAAGTATTTAGTCATGATGGTCTGGCCATCATGGTGTGGGGCACGCTTGATGGACCAACTGGTCTTTTCCTGCCTGTCAATTTTGTATGTTCGTACATACATCTTATTACAGAATTACCGCAACTCATGTGCCCCAGAGTCTGATCTCCAATTCACGGGTCTCTCTCATTGCTGTCTGTATCCAACTGCTGACTACCTTATACCCAACAATTTGTCTTATCTGCGGTCCTGTTACCTTTGGCCTTCTCCCCCTCCCTGACCAAATTTAAATAATTTTCCATTGCTGCCTTAATGTTCTTCGCAAGTCTTTTTGTCCCTACTTGGTTTAAGCATAGCCTATCTTTCCTGTACTGGTCATTTTTATTCTGGAAGGGTTCCCATTTATTTATGAAGATAGCATTGTTGTGCTCTCATCATGCTGCCAACCACTTGTTTACCTCCTCAATTCTTTGTCTGGGAGAATGCAGGTAGTGAGCTTGAGGAGATAGCATTGCCTGCTCATAGTGCACCAGTGAAGAGAGGCAGAATGAGGTAATAGAAAAGGAGCAGGAACCTACTGTCTGTTTGGCCACAGGGCTGCTCGCAATGGCCTCTCTATTTTGGGAAATGCAGAACTGTCATGTCATACTGCTGTAGATATTCATTGTGAAAGGAGATGAAATTGCTGATCGATTAATCTGTCATCTGTTTTATGACACATTGTTAGAAATTGCAGTTTATCCCCACGCTAGCCTGGAAAGAGACAAAGGCAGAAAAGTAAAGGGACGAGGGGCATTGGCTGCCAACAGCAATGCTACCCATGCTGTAGGTTTGCTGCAGGTGACCTTGAAGTGGATGTTGCAGCTCTGCAAATGCCTGCTGACTCGTGAGTCTGTGGAGCTACTCCCCTCAGTAATTGCAAGATATGCCAGGGCCTGTATATATGGTTTGTGGCACAATGGCAGGTGTGAGCAGTTCAGCTTTGGTGCCTGCTGATTTTCCTGGTGTGCTTTCTTTCTTATTGTGCCACTTTAACCTGTATTTAGTGTGCTTTAAAATCAATTTTAACTTGACTTGCCAACCACCGTGAGACTTCGCAACTTGCTTGTATGTGTATTAGTCGTGGCTCAGTGGTAGCACTCTCGCCTCTAAGTCAGGAGATTGTGGGTTCAAGTTGCACTCCAGAGACTTGAGAACAAAATCTAGGTTGACACTCCAGTGCAGTACTGAGGGAGTGCTGTGCTTTCAGAGGTGCCGTCCTTCGGATGAGATATTAAACCGAGGCCCTGTCTGCCCTAGGTGGCTGTAAAAGATCCCATGGCACTATTTTGAAGAAGAGCAGGTTAGTTCAGCCCATCGTGTCTGTGACGGCCGAAAAAGAGCTATCCAGCCTAATTCCACTTTCCAGCTCTTGGTCCGTAGCCTTGTAGGTTACGGCACTTTAAATGCATATCCAAATACTTTTTAAATGTGATGAGGGTTTCTGCCTCTACTATCCTTTCAGGTAGTGAGTTCCAGAGCCCCAACACCCTTTGGGTGAAAAAATTCCTCCTCAACTCCCCTCTAATCCTTCTACCAATTACTTTAAATCTATGCCTCCTGGTTATTGACCTCTCTGCTAAGGGAAACAGGTCCTTCCTATCCATTCCATCTAGACCCCTCATAATTTTATACACCTCAATTAAATCTCCCCTCAGCCTCCTCTGTTCCAAAGAAAACAACCCCAGCCTGTCCAAACTTTCCTAATAGCTAAAATTCCCTAGTCCTGGCAACATCCTCATAAATCTCCTCTGTACTTAATTATCTGGTCATTATCACTTTGTTGTTTGTGGGAGCTTGCCATGCACAAATGGGCTGCCCCATTTTCTACATTACAGCAGTGACTACATTTCAAAAGTATTTAAATGGCTGTAAAGCACTTTGGGACGTCCTGAGGTTGTGAAAGGCTCTATTTTATTGCAAGTTTTTCTTTCTTGCTTGCTTCAATTACAGTTGGATTCATGATGTGGAGATGCCGGTGATGGACTGGGGTTGACAATTGTAAACAATTTTACAACACCAAGTTATAGTCCAACGATTTTATTTGAAATTTACAAGCTTTCGGAGGCTTCCTCTTTCCTCAGGTAAATGTCCTGAGGAAGGAGGAAGCCTCCGAAAGCTTGTAAATTTCAAATAAAATCGTTGGACTATAACTTGGTGTTGTAAAATTGTTTACAGTTGGATTCAGATGAATTAGAAGACAATATTCAGGTATTTTAAATTCTACATAAATATTACGTGCTGCTGCGACAAAAAAAAGATGAAAATATTTTGGCATAAATTGCCAAAACAATTGGCAAATACCAGCATTAAAAAAATTACGGTGAAAATGGACAAATAAAATAAATGGCTAAAAAAACCTCAGTCCCTGAAAAATTCCATCACATATAGAACTTTCTTTTGGCCCAGCCCAGATGGTAAACATTGTAAACAGATGAAAAAGTGCACTGTGTTTAATCTAAATGCACTATAAGTTTTCAATGAAGCCCTCGCCTATTTTGGGTGAACGTGCCAGTTTAAAAGCTTGGCTAGAAAATCATGCTCAACGCAAAAGTGGCTCAGATCCAGCAATATGGATCTGCATCTGATTATCCAGCCTCCAATTACTCACTCCATTCCTGTGCCACTGGCCAAAGCAGCCAGAAAGTATACCTTGATGCTTCTTTATTTACCCTCAACTCTACTGAAAGTGGAGACGTGGCAGGGCGGGGGAGGAGAATCATGTTTCAGCACCTAGCTTCAGAAGCATGTCAATGAAGTTTCTCTTTTGGCTCTGCATACTTTACCAGTTACAAGGATCAAAATGGCAAAGATCAGGATTCAAAATCTGGTGAATAAATGGGCTATATAAAAAAGGTGAGGAAGGAAAAACAAGGTTGGAAGACACACACAAGCTGTGAAGGTTTCTGAGGTTTGCTGTGTTTGCACATTGTTTCTCCACTAGTTTTGTAAATACATTTCATTATATCAGATGACCTTGATGCCTATAATGCTTTTAGGAGTTGTTATTGTACAGGAAATGACATCATCAGGACAGTACAGATCCAGCAGAAGTAAAATGTCCTGAAGTAACTTAGAACCAATCACATGATGCAACACAAAAAGTTCCCGTTTCAGTGTACTTTTTAAGCAACTTCCTAGGATTTTATATAGGTAGTAATTAAAAATGAGAGGGGTGATTTACCACCTTAGCCCTCCTCCCCCCTTCCCATCTCAGTTAAATAACCTCCAGGCTCAATCATGAAGAATGCCCATTTGGGCGAGGTCCTGGAGCACTGCCAGCATCTGTGGAATCATAGCCCAACATGAATCCCTGTTTTAAAAAGAGAGACATGGAAAAAGAGGGACATGGAAGAAGAGTATGGGTCTGATAATGCAATAGCTGGTGCCCTCTGAGCTGAGGCCTATTGTGTACCAACTCCTAGGACAATTGAACACAGAGGCCTGAGGCCTACCATACACCCAATGCACCTGTTGTACCCTGATGTGCCAGCATGTAGTGCACTATGTGTGCAAGGCTCATTAAGGCCCCATTTGTTACTGTATTTAGGCCTGCTACCCATATAGCTGGAGTACTTGAACAATGCTTACAAATTGGTATTGCAAGAGAGGGCTTGTAGAAAATGTTTTTAATTTTTGACCCGAGTGTTTCTGACCTTCTACTAGGGTCACCCAGCTTACCTCTTGCTTGAACTTTGGGCCTCAACATGTGATTTTTCTCCAGTATCATGCTCTTTTCTCTGAGAGTGGGACGTCCTCAAATGAGAAACTTTGGGCCAAAACCCAAGAAACACCACTCCGAGGGACTGTACCACAGTGCCACAATCACGTACTATGTAGAAATGTTGCACAACTCCTATAAATGTGTTAGTTTCCCTGACTCTAATGGTAGTCTTCAATCCATTCATATCTATACAAATAGAGTACTCAAGACTTTATAAACATAATCCCGACTATAATTCCAAAGAATGCAATCTAATTTCTTTTTGTTCATTGTCAAGATTTTTATCCACTTTGTGAGAGTGTCAAGCACTTCAAGGTTAAGACCAGATGTAATGAAACTTCCTTTGCTCTTTTCCAACAATGTATCTTAAATCCAACATCCTATGGGTATGGTAGTGTAGTGGTTATGTAATTCAGAGGCCTGGACTAATAATCCAGAGAACACGAGTTGAAATCCCATGCTGGAAGTTTGAGAATTTGAATTCAGCTTAAAACATCTGGAAATTTAAAAAAATGCTTGTATCAGCTGTTGGATTGTTGTAAAAACCCAACTGGTTCACCAATGTTTTTTAGAGAATACACGGACTGCAGTGGTTCAAGAAAAAGGCCTACCACCACCTTCTCAGGGCAACTAGAGATGGGCAATAAATACCAGCCTTGCCAATGTCACCCACATCCTGAGAATGAAAAGAAATTTCTGTAACCACTGTGACTTTTCCCATTTCTCACAGCAGCTAATCTAATGGCCTTAGAGTGTATTAAATTTGGGGCATTTTATGTTGCCTGCACCTACTGGTAACCTACTGAATTGATACTGCCCAAACACGGCCAAATGAGAAGAGAAACTTTAATCTCACCAGTCTGGCTGGGTTTCAACCCAGAACTTGGAGATGAAAGGACTTTCTACTAATCTACTTCACCTCCCACTTCTACCAAACAAACGATTCCCTTTATGTTCTAACACACTTGAAAATCCAAGAAAATAAAGGTTTGTTTCCATTTTTCACTTACAATGACATTTTCATCATTATATATATCCCTTTATCATATTTGTATTTCCTAGGGGGAAATGAGATTACGTCAATCATTTTTCTGGTCTTACTTTTACCTTGCAGGATGAATGTACAGACCATCCGTAACGCCTTCAGTGTTGAAAATGGCTACCGTCTTTCAGATGATCAGATTGTAAACCACTTCCCCAACCACTATGAGCTGACCAGGAAGGACTTGATGATTAAGAACATAAAGCGTTATCGCAAAGAGCTCGAGAAAGAGGGAAGTCTTCTAGCAGAAAAGGATGAAAATGGCAAATATATTCACTTAGGTACATCCTATAGTTATACATCCTATAGTTGTTTGGGAACAAAGTGGCAAAATATTCTAATTGAATTAACAGCATATGTAAAATAATACACTGTGTGACTTCCAGATACCCAAAACGGAAATATTGGAGGATAAATTTTCAGTATGTATATTGCAATTACTAATCTTGCTGTGAAGATATCATCATGCATGAACTACGTGGAGTGCATTGGCCAAAACAACTGCCACCAACAGAAATAACTGAACCAAAATATAATAAAATCACCCCCACAAACTCTACACTATCCCTCTATCTACTAAATAAAAAGTTTTGTCTTCGTGGTGAATGTCTATCATATTTCTTCTTGAACATCTATCAACATTCTCCTTCCTTTTTGGTTAAGTGTGTGTAGCCTCAGTCTTATTCTGTTTTCCAATTGGTTATCTTCTATGTTCATTATCTTACCAATAATAATAATACACAAACCTTATTCCCTCCCTAAAAACATTCTCCCCAAATTACACGACAGCAAAAAAAATGACTATCATACAGCCAGCATAGCAGTTCCTTGCCCACCCAAGTATATACCCCATAATATTAAATTTATAACATGTAATAAACACATGAAAGTTAAAAACAAAAGTCGCAAATTTACCCATTCCATATTCCAACCACTCAAGCAGCTTTCCCCACAACCTACCCTGGCCAGCTAATTGGGCCCTAACCAGCAATGTGAACAAAAAAAGTGCATGTACCAGTGTAATTAACATGTAAGCCAAGTGCTTGCAGGCTCCACACCCGCCTTGAGTATTCCTTGGCCTCATGCACTCTCTGTAATGCTCCCAGCATTTTCTGGAGTTTCCATAAATTACAGTAAAATCTGAAGTACAACAGACAGGCCTGGCACTGAATGCTTAATGTTGAATAGAACAAGTGATTATGTGGAGGAATCACTAATTATAGTATTGTAAAGATTGGTATGGCTGTCCAGTGCACAGTGCAGAGGGAATGTTGGTTAGTTGTGCGGCTTTTTCTCTCCAGCTCATTTCCATTTATCGCAATGCAGTCACCAGAAAAGACAGCCAGTAGTTCATCTGTTTCATACCACTCACTTACCACCATTGTTTCTTCTCAAACATGTATTTATTCATTATCATTTGGTTTGTGGTTGCTTTTATTTTTCCTTTTCCAAAAGTGTACGTCAGCAAAACAGGTTGCAGGAAAACCACTTGTAAATCACGCAAGCCTAAACCCTAACCTTACCAGCTCCTGTATTAATGTAATTAGAGATGTTTATAATTCCAATTATACGCCACATAATAATTCTGTTTTCTAATTGGTTATCTTCTATGTTCATTATCTTACCAATAATAAGATTGTTGGTATGTATTCATAAATCGGGAGCAAGCGCAAACTCACAGGGCCAGGCTGTGGAGTAATTGTCTAATAACACAGAATGTTATTCCCAATTTAATGTTCCCAATTTAAAAGGAGAGTGAAGAATTTGGATTTATTTCATCTGTTGCCAATGTACCATTCTGTGAACTATCCTAAATAGTTTCCTGGACCAACTAAAGGGAATAGAAATATTACAAGTTACCTCAACTAAATAGCGTAGGCAGGAGGGAAAGAACTTACACAGTGTAATGGAGCAGTCTTTGAGAAAACAATGGTTCTCTCAAACTTTTTTCCCACAAGTTTTATCCCCGCCTCTCGTATTACTAGGTCTATTTACTTTAGTAAACAATTTTACAACACCAAGTTATAGTCCAACAATTTTTATTTGAAATCTACAAGCTTTCGGAGGCTTCCTCCTTCGTCAGGTAAATGTTCAGGAGCTCCTCGAAGCCTACGCATTTATACATATAGAACAATACATGGTGTTTACAGACTGCCCCTGCAACTGCCCGTTGCCAAGGCAATCACCGTGTTCAGACAGAGAGGTGTCACCTACAGAACCCCCAAATACACATTCAACAAAAAAACAAACAGGAAAAAAAAACAGAGAGAGGCACAAACATATTTACTTTAGAGCAGAGCAGACTTAGAGGCTACCTGATAGAGGTCTATAAAATAATAAAAGGGCTGGACAGCATGCCTGTTGATAGATTATTCCAGTTTAACAGATTGGGGAGGTCCAGGGGACATGAGTTTAAACTATGTAAGGGTAGACTGGCAGTTCTTCTTTTCCCTGAGTGTAGCGAGCCTCTGGAATACTTTGCAAGCTGGTGTGGTGGATGTAGACTCTCTGCATGCCTTCAAGAGGGAGCCAGACCAGTCCTTGACTGGAGCAGAGATCAGAGATCACATTATTTAGAAGGTAAGTGTCTTTATAAATAAAACTTGGTCCATGTGATCTCCTGGAGAGGAGTTTTCCAGAGTATTTTTTCCCTTATTGGCCCTGGGTTTTTTCTCTGTTTCTTTGCCTCTCCCAGATTACATGGCTGCGGGAGTTTGGGGGAGGGAAGGGTAGGAAGTGTCTAGTCACCATGAGTGTGGGGCAGGCTTGATGGACCAGCTGGTCTTTTCTTGCCCGCCAATATCGTATGTTCGTACTTATGTTCGTATGAAGGTGTTGGGGTATGGTTCCATGGGCACTGGTTCCAGCTCTTCACCTTAGTGACCATTCTTCATGCGTGAGTTTGGGCAGTGAGTAGCAGCAGACAATTAGGTTGTGGAGAGCATCACAATCCTGTCCTCACTTGATATCCATACAAGCACACTTTCCAGCAGGAGGCACTGCAAGGTGATTCCGAGTGGGGACGTTGATTGATTTTTCCCAATTCTTAGCTCAGCACAAAGTGGAAGTTGAACCTGGCTCAGTTCCACAGCAGTGCATTTTTCTGAAATGAGCCATCATAGAATGAGTGTTATAATTTTATCGAACGTAATGGTCAAGGAACCACTCTATCTTGGTTTGATCAAATGAATAGCTTATTTGCTGCACAGTTAAATGCTTTTTGCATAATCATTATCGTGCTGCTTCTGCTAGTTTGTGGAATTACACTTTGTTGGAAAAATGCAGTGCTTTTTAGTAGTATTCCAGAAAACTGCCACAATGTAAATACACCCGTCAGTCTTTGTGGTAAATCATTAAATGTTTGTGACGAGAAGCTAATTTCAATTTCTGCCCTCCTTAAAGTGAAGCTCTCCATCTAGTGGCATCATTAAAAAGTGACTGAACTTACCCAAAGCCAATGGCCTAGAAATTGGGCCGCTTATCGCCTGTTTTTCAGTCCCCAATATGGTGGGCTGAAAGTGCGCCCACCCCCCCCCCCCCCCCCGTATTGGTACAGGAGGTAGCGCCTGTGTCAGGAGCAACACCGGCAACATTCAAAGTTAAAAATAATGTATGCAGATGAGGGTCCGTTTTCCATTTTGTACTGCCCCACCACTTCACTCAATACATGTTGACCTTGCTCAGCACAACATGACACTAACCAGCATGAAGGCCCCCTCCCCTATTTAAAGAGATCATGCAGTACTTGCAGGTTAGTTGCTGGGTTAGTATTTCTGGCGACTGTTTGACGTCTAAGCATTTTCTGGTGTGTTCTATCACTCCTTAAAGTTCAGTTTGTCTGCACAGAGAGAGAGGTTTTGCTGCTTTTGTACTGCTGTTGCTGTTTGCCTCACAAATAGTCTGACTCCAGACATGAGTGGTCTGGTATGGCTGCCTTTGGGAATAGAGGAAAAGTGGGAGCAGCAAGGAGCACGGAGCAGGAGAAGCTCCCAGAAGAGGGAGGCTGAGGAGAAGGAGGGCACTGAACAGGAGGCCATATCCACAGAGGGTCCTTAGGAAGCACTTCTCAGATTCCATAGCAGCAGTATATGCTGCTATACATAGGAAGCTGTCAGAGTTGTCATAAGACACTCCATTATGAGTCTTTTGCAGCGGAACTGGTTTCTGACCTAGCCCTCCAGTGAGCTGGCACTTGTGGTATCCTATCCCCCTACTCTAAGTCCTGTGCACGTGCTCGGTGAGTCACCACATGCAGATCCCTCCTCTAACCGAGCCTCTAAAATCTGTGTGGCGTCAGTGCCTGAGCTGGTACTTGAGGGAGTCAGATCAAGAGACAGTGCATCTTCTGCAACACCGTACTCCTCTTCCTCCACTGGCTGAGGGGCGTTGACATTCTCAGCAGCTGAAATGAAAGAAAGGGACAAGGGTTAGTTTGTTGTGTGAGGGAGAGCAGAGAGAAAGAAGTAAGTGTTGAGAACATCTGCAGCTTGTCATGCAGAGTGTGTGAGATGAGGGAAAAGTCAGAAGAGACAAAGAGGATTAGGTATAAAGACACCTTGTGCGGCGTGTCCTCCAGCATCACCAGTGGCCACGGCCTCCACTCTGCCCCTTCCCATGATTGCCACGACGTCTCTTCAAGGGGGAAGAGGGTGTGCAGGCAGGCTCTTCCTCCTCTGGTTCCAGCCTGTTGCCTGCTATTGTGTGTGACCTTCTCCTGCAAGAAAGAAGGGAGTGTGTAAGTGAGACCCTTGTCAGGTGTTTGAAGAATGTGGCTGTCATGGTGGAATAGCTGATAGTCTGAGTGTGAGTTGTGAGTTGTGGGTAAGTGAGAGTTGTAATAGTGGTGAGTGTGTGAGAAGGAGATGTAGTGAAGTGTGGTGCAGTGATTACAGGAGGGTGAAGGGTAGTGGGGGAGGGCAGTCTTTTGAGTACATACTGTCAGTGTTGTAATTAATGAGGTTGTAAGTGGTGCAGCTGTGGGCAGACAGTATGAGAGCTGTGTTCTTACCTTAACATTTTACCTTAGATCATTGTATTTTTTTACGGCATTGCAGCCATGTCTTTGGTGCAATGCTCCCAGCATTGCCATACTCGGCAATTTCTTTCCAATTCTGGGCGTGATTGGATTTCTAGGCCTGTGTCTCCAATTAAGTCCAGATCATTTCTATCTGTATTGAGAACAGCACTGGCCCCAACACTGATCCCTGGAGGACAACACTATTTACATTCCTTCAGTCCAAAGACATTCATTAACCACAAATCTGTTATCTGTCCTTTTATTGTTTGTTACCTCCTCAAAGAACATTACTAAATTTGTCAGACATGACTAGTCTTTTACAAATCTATGCTGGCTGTCCTTAATTAACTCATGTCTTTCTAAGTCAGTATTAATTTTATTCTGTATTATTATGGCCTCTAAAAACTTACCCACTACTGATATTAGGCTGACTGGACAATAGTTACCCAGACAATAGTTGTATAGCTCCACCATAGTTTTTCCCTTTTTTATATAGAGGTGCCATAGCAACAACATTCCCATCCTCTGGCATAACTTTCATATCCAAGGATGTTTGAAAGATTGGAGTCAGAGCCTCTCTGACTTCCTTCAGCATTCAGGGTCTTTTCCACTTTTAGAGTCCACTAATAACACTATATGAACGCAACTTTTTCTTTCTTTATTACTTCATTTCCTATAACTGGATCGAGCACTGCCTCCTTCCATGTTGGACTAAAAACATATTAATCCAGTAAAAAAGTCCTAGATACAGTGTTGAAACCCCTTCTTTACCACTTACATTACTTTTACCCCCATCTGCCTTTGGATTATTAAAGTCATCCTATTATTTCTTTGCATTTCTCCACAAATCTTGTATATTTGACATTTAGATAAGCCTTAAAGTCATTGATAAAAAATTTCAAGAGAAAGAATACTTAAACCATATTCTTAACAATATGGTTTTTGAAATAGTTTAAATTTAGGGGGAGTTATTTTAGTGAGTGCAAATTTAGACAGGTAAAACTCAACTGAATCAAATGTCATTTGCATTGCATTTTATATCTGCTGCTATCTTTTTCAAATTCACACAGCTGTCACACATCACCTTCCTCCAACATTATTATTTGCCTAACTGCTAAGAATTACCCTTGCTGACTGCACATACTACAGTAAAGTTGGATTTACCTATGATTTTCATATCTTTCAGTTAGAGCACCTAGCTACTCTTTCAGAGTCCTGATAGTCCAATTCCAACTTAAAGTCTACATTGTACTAGCTGGGAGTTACTACTATCATACAGATTGAAGGTTATGTCAAGTTTAGTTAAGCTAATATTTTTATCGCACTTAGGCACTTAAAAGCATAAATGTTTTTAACCACAGTTTATAAAGTAGTTCTTTGCTTAGTCATCTGAAAGGAGACATATATGGTTTCAAAAACACATTGGTACAGAACCATTAAAACAAACCACTTGTATATCATTTGAGCAAAGACTATAACTAGATTCCAGAATACTTTTTATATATATAGTTTTTTTTCCTGCAGTAAAAACAGAAACTGCTGGTAATATTCAAGCGATAAAGCAAAAACATAAATTATGAGTTTTAAATGAGTAACTTTCATCAGATCTGATATAGGATACCAATTTCTCCTGATCTCCCTCCTCATTCTTTTAGTGACAATTTTAAATTGATGGCCCCTCATCACTGACTCTCCAACCAGAGAAAATGGTCTTTCTCATTCACCCAATCAAAACTTTTCATAATTAAAAAAAAACTCTAAAATCATCTCCTTGCCTTCTCTGCTTGTGCAAATAGTCACAGTATCTCAATTCTGTCCTCATAACTGTGGTTTCCCATCCCTAACATCATCCTGGTAAACCTGCATTGTATGCTCTCTATGGCTTTAATGTCCTTTTTATAATGGAACGCCCAAAACTACACACAGTACGCTAACTGTGACCTAATCATGGTGTTAAAATTACTAAATAAATCAATAATTCACATAAGGACTCTTAACTGTTATTTTACCCACATTGCAGAAATCACTGAAAATACAGAAAATAGCAATATGAACCTTTAAAAATTTCAACCAAAAACCACAAAATGAACAAACATATAACTTAAAGATCCCTGGGAATATAATTCATATATTTCAGAAAGGTTGCATTATAATTTTTACAGTAATCCCTTCTTCACTTTGTGCTTTTTTAGAAAATACATTAAATTATTGGAATTTTAAAAATGTAAAATTTTACATGTCAATGAGCTAAAATCATAGACAGTTTTGATTTTCATTGTTAATTTGTCCCACCTGAGTGAAAACAGGAAACAGAAAATAGCAGCATGTCTCAGGCAAACCCAATCCTACTGTGCCTAATCTGCGTTTACAGCCTCAAATCAATTGTACTGCAATCTATTTGATTTTTTCATTCAAATTTCTGAAATATTTCACATTTTCTTTCCCTCAACAATTTTCTCATGTTCCACTAATTCAAAAGAGGTAGTCTGTACTGAATCTCCATAAGCAGTACAGTGAAGGAGGATGTAATATAATAATTTAGAAATCTGGGCCTAGGAAGGAATTTCTGCAGACATAAAAAAAGAAATACTTGCATTTAAATCAAAACCTCTCAAATCACTCTAGTTTTTGAAGTGTGATGACTATTGCTATGTCGACAAAGTATATGCATGAGCATAAGTAGAGGTGGAAAATTGTTCAGTGGAGAAACTAGTCCGACCTGACTGTTAAAAACATTAAATCTTCAGTTGTTCTATAGTAGTACCATAATTGTAAAGCCCCAATGAACTATGTAATTATTAGAGCTCCCTGTAGTGGCAAACGATAGAACGACAGGATTTCATTTTTCTTAATAGTGCACCCAAACCTGTCCTGCCTCTCCTCCAATAAATAGCAGTTCTCGGACCTTGTTCCTTGTACTAACTCAGCACAATAAAGATTGATATCTGAATGTAAGATAGAGTTTGCATCTGTTTAGTAAATACATTGGTGGAAATACTTGAATTTCTAATGATGCATTGAATGGAAATTAAAGTCTACAGCAGAAATCTGCTGCTCTCGATTATAATGGGATATACATGCGTCAAATGACCTTTCCTTGGTGCTAATTTAAAAATGTTTCTTTTAAACTATTTTGTAGTTCCCTATTGTATAAGCACCCAGTAACTCATGTTGGTTACAGACAGGATTTTTTTCTTGGCAAGCAGGAAATGGATGGCCATACAAGGGGTTTAAAGTATTTATAGAACTGCGGCTGTTAGTTTTGTTTTCCATTTATAAAAGGACACTCAGCTGTTCAATATTGTTTGATGCCAAGACAAAAAAACAATTGTCAAATCTAAACATAAGTCAACGCAGTGATGGAAGTATTTTGTTAAGATGTAGTGTGTTATTTTTATTTCACTCCTTTCAGCTTTTATTTCCTTTAACCCTTCCCCAGAGGGTAGGGTTTGATTCCATAGATGCTGGAAGGCTTCTGCCCTCTTGGGCATATGGCTATTTTTTAATATATGAGCTATTCAACCATGGGACTCTCACAGTCAATCCTGCCTTCTCACCCAGCATTCAAACATGCTCACTTCCAGCAGAGATCACTGTATAGTGATCATGGGCAAGGGTCCAGCAACTTATTTTCTCCTTCTTCCTAGTGGAGTAACACTGAAGTCAATTGTAGCTTCCCACTGTTACCCTGGCTGATGTCAGCTAACAGCAGCCAGCAGAGACAATGGATTGAACCTCGGACTTTCCTGGTCTGTATGACACGGTGTATTTACCCACTTAGCCATTGGGAGCGAGGGGAGGAAACTACTGTAGTGATGACAATCAAGAATTTGCCCTAAAACTGAGTCAATACTTTAAGGCAGGTTTCTATGACCCTTAGGCCTAGGAGTTATAAAATTTGCACCAACATGATTGACATTGTTCTACCCAATTGTTGGACATAAGTCACAGGAGGTATTTTTACACTGACACAGTCTGATTGTGATGCACCTGGTTTTACTGCTGCATACGTTGTATTCATCAAGGATCCATTTTTTGCTTTTAAAGATTTTGTTCCAGTTACATTTATGCTACCGGCAGACTATAACATGTTTGTGGAAGAATTTAGGAAGAATCCACTCAGCACCTGGATCATGAAACCCTGTGGAAAGGCACAGGGTAAAGGAATATTTCTTATCAACAAGCTCTCGCAGATCAAGAAGTGGTCTCGTGACAACAAAGCCTCTAAGTGAGTATAGAAAAACAGAATATTACTGCACGGTAGCAGGCCATTAGGCCCATCACGCTCATGCAGGCTCTTTGAAAGAGCTGTCACCTTAGTCCCATTCCCTTGACCTTTCTCCAAATATAGTAATATTCAAAATCTTATATCTGTACGAGCGTCCTGTATCAATTTTTTCCATTATAAATTCCTATGTCCATGTTTATAATGTCTATGTCCATAGTGTAATTATGTCCTCCTACCAGTAGTGGCACTGCAGTGTCTCAGTTTTGCATCTACAAGCACCTCAGCCTGTATTGGGGAGAAACTCCTATGCTGTAACCATTTATACTTCTCTGCTTCCCAAACTGTTACCAGATTTGTCAAGGTACATAAAAATAAGTGCAGAATGCATGACTTTAAAGGGGGAACTGAATTACGTCTGCACATCCTGATTCTCACCCTCTAACCCCCTTTCACTTGAAGGCTACACTTGATGTTCACCCCCCATATACAATACTACAAGAAATCAACTAGTATTTTATTAAAAATCTTGCCCCCGAAATTCCTCAACATTTTTGGCATTTCTGGTGCCAACTATTGGGGCAACTCAATGCATTGGCCAAAAATTGGGTTAGCAGCCATTTCTGCCGGTTTTCCTTCCCAAAATTGATGCAACAAGTTCCCGCTCATTTTTTGTGCCTTCCTGTGATCTACCCACCAAGTACCCATGCAGCATATTTAAATATATTAAAATAAGCAGCAGTGGGGTTGGTGCATTGAAATTTCAGAGGTTATGCTCGCAATGCACCAGGGGTAACTTGGAGCAATTTTTTAGGGTGTACCTGTTGCCAGTAATAGCTGAGACTGGTAGAAGTTAGGAACATTTGAGCCTGGAGTGCTGGAACTTCGTCTACAAATTACTGGAGCTAGGAAAGAATTTTTCGAGGGTTATTTTTGCTTTTTTTCATAGACAATGTTGGACTTGCCCCTGACTGCTTGTGGGGCTATGAGACCCCTGGGATATTTTTCCCCATCCAAAGTAAGAAGAACGATGAACCGGGGATGGGATTCCCAATGGGCACACCTTTGTTTGCCATTAATAATGGAGGAGGAAAAGGAGTAGAAGAGGATAGGGGAAAGAAGAGTAAGACAGCATATGAAGAGGATGTGCTCTTCAGTATATTACCCCACCAAGGAATTTACAGGCTACACATGTCCTAAGAAGACCTCAGTGAGGATCTCTGTGTTAGAAGAGTGCACTTCACCAAAGACACAATAGGGAAACTGAGCCAGCTATTACATGAAGACCTGTGGCCATGGTTTTCTGCCTATACTGGGAAGACTGAAGCCATTGTCTTTGTGCACTGCCTGTTACATTTTCCTTGCAACCCCCACCATAAATGCAGTTTACGGCTGTTGGTGGCTTTATTCCCCACCACACCACACCACCCCTGCCTCCCACCCAAAAGGAAAGAAGAAAAGAAAAAGACAGAGAGAGGAGCAGAAGAGGACAGTGGGAGAAGTAAAAAGAGACTCTCCGACCAGTAGAAATACCTTATCAAAAAACCCTCACACCTTTGAACACCTCTGTCAGATCTCCTCTTCACCTTCTTTGTTCTACTGAAAAGAGCCCCAGTTTCTCCAATCTCTCCCCATAACTAAAATCTTTCATCCCTGATATCAGTTTAGTGAATCTCTTCCGGACCTTCTCCGTGGATTTGACATCCTTCCTCAAGTAAGGCCCCCAAAATGGGACGCAATGGCTCTGATATTGCTCCCTCCCCTTTGCCCAGGCACTGGACCAGCGAAATGCCCATTTAAAAGGCTCAGTCACATCCCAGTGCAGGACTTTGCACCTGGTAATGGTGGCAGGAACACAAGCACCTTAAAGGTCTGCAGCTAGAAAGCCCAAAGCTTCGTTGGATCCCTGTACAAAAGAAATGTCAAACTTATCTTTTGGACCCACTTCTCCTTGCTGCCTGGCCCCCTCAGACCCTCCAATCTGAAGGGACCCCAGAAGAAAGGCTCACCACCAACTTCTTGGGGTGCCACTTTTGATTTTTGTTTCTTTTGCAGTTTTGTGACTACTCCTTCCAAGGAAATTTATGTCATCTCCCTCTACATAGACAGTCCATTACTGATTGGTGGGAAGAAGTTTGACCTTCGTTTCTATGTGCTGGTGACCTCAATTCGTCCTTTAAAATGTTACATGTAAGTGCAATAGATTTCAAACTTCAACCATTTTCAAATAACGATACTGCATGTTATTAGCTTTGATCCGTGGATGCATCTACAGTGCATGCAACTTTCTAGGAACATAGGAACAGGAGTAGGCCATTCAGCCCCTCGTGCCTGCTCCGCCATTTGATAAGATCATGGCTGATCTGTGATCTAACTCCATATACCTGCCTTTGGCCCATATCCCTTAATACCTTTGGTTGCCAAAAAGCTATCTATCTCAGATTTAAATTTAGCAATTGAGCTAGTATCAATTGCCGTTTGCGGAAGAGAGTTCCAAACTTCTACCACCCTTTGTGTGTAGAAATGTTTTCTAATCTCGCTCCTGAAAGATCTGGCTCTAATTTTCTTTCTAACACAGACCCCATTGGAAACCTACTTCATATAAATCTGTTGCTAGTACTGAGCTGCAGATATCTACCAATGCAAAGACAGAAGTAGTGTTGGGTATAGAAACTATGAATCTCCTACAAGAAGGAATAATCCTTGACTTGTCAGTCACCTAGACCGCTCCAATGCATGTTGAAGCAGCTGATTATGGACCTGCATTGAGAGAGGCCCAGGATGAGGTTGCCTGTCCTTTCTCTTCGACAAAGAATGGTGTATGAAACGTGATGTGGGAAAATCTAAGGAGGAAACAAAAAATTAGAAAAAAAGAGAGAAAAAATAAAATTCTTCTCCCTTTACTAACTGTTTAAATGACAAAGAATAAAAACTAACCATTCGCATTTCAGTGTAATTATCAAACTCTTTTGTGTGCTATCTTTTTCTCTGTTCTCCATTCAAATCATGAACTTTTATATTATTCCTAATTTTCCTGTCACCCTAGAATCTATGGGCTTTAAAAACCAAACCTTAGCATCAGCTAATCACTGCTTTGTGATTTATCTCATCTTCTTTCCTATTCTCCACTGGTGTCCTGCACTATTGTTATTGGCCCATCACTAAGTTTCTCAATAAAGAAAACTTCCAATGCACACACTTTAACTATTTATACGGTGTATGTTGGGTAAAATTTGAATTAAAAATGGGGCTAGATGACAGTGTCAAGAATGTAACTTTTTCTTTGCACTTGTAAACTGTTGCCAGGTGTTGTTTATGTTTTCTAATCTACATTCATCTAAGATCATGAGGATGAATTCACCCTTTGGGTAACAAGCTTAAGTATTTTTGAATGTGGTACCGACATCTTTATTTGTTTTCTCTGTCTTTTTGCATTGAAAATAAACTTTAAAAAAACATAATTTTTTCTAGGTATAAACTGGGCTTTTGTCGCTTCTGCACTGTTAAGTACACGCCAAATACCAATGAACTGGACAACATGTTTGTGCATCTTACAAATGTTGCTATACAAAAACATGGGGTAAGGCCTGGTTACAATAAAAGATTCACAATGTGAGTTATCTGGGAGGATTCAGGGTCACCTGTACCAACTTCCTCCCCAACTCTGTGTTGCAGACAAACCTCTCAACTCTCAATTTTGATACAGGCCAATGTCAGGAGCTATTACACAATTAATCTGGATTCTCCCAGAGAGGTCAGGAGAATTGTATGGTATACCGTTCCTTTTCTATATAGCTACAAGTCTGTAGTGCTACAGAGAGGGGAGAGCAAAACATAACTTTATGCCTGTGATTCCCCACATAGTGAGTTCTTGAGCCAGCAAACAGAGCCCAAAAGATTCTCACAGGGAAGGAGGGAAATGTGCATAGTCTCAATAGACTGGAATGTGGGTTGCAGATAGGTCATTAAACACTAATGGGCCAATTTGCAAATCCTGCTCTGGGAGCACTGCCTATCACAAATAATTTTTTCCTTTTTTTAATATTTTAGTTTATGGAGTAATTTTCCAAGTTTGCGCTGCACCCCCCAGCCATGCATAGGGAGAAATTGTGAGACACCCCAACAGCAGCACAAACTTATAAAACTGGCTCCTTAATTTGTTCCCCCAATCTCCTTATGTAGTCTTCTTGAATCACATCGCTTCTCCTAGCTGAGAAAACTGCTTCAAACCTCTGCTCATTCTAATTTATAGTCATCCCTAGCAGGTACACAATAGTAGCTTGGGAAACTGCCTCCAATTCCCACTCCTCACATTGGAATAGGCAGATTTTTGCTGCTCGAGGTGATGTTGAGATCAGGGATGCATCAGATTCACATTCTTGGAATTCCAGTATGCTGCCCACAATTCTTTGAATGTTTCAATCATTTTTTTTTTCTGGTGCTGATGAAAGTGAGGAACACACATGCCAGAGAACAGGATTATTATTCACTGTTTAGCCCTGTTTAAGATACAGCATGGATGAGATACAACATAAACCACTCTTACACTGTGCTTTATTTCCAATCTCGGAAGAACACCCCAGCTTCACGGTGAACTTTCCTTTTCCTATACCACCACCATTGGCTTCTCTGAATACAATTACTAATTTGGTGTCAATTAGTGGTAAATTATGGGTAATTTTGTGACATAAATTCATGTTCATTCCAAGCTATTTTGAACTCTTACTGTCAGCACAGAGAGAAGATTTTTAAAATATGTCCCTCTTCTATTTTTTAAAGGATGACTACAATCCCATTCACGGTGGGAAGTGGACTGTGTCAAATTTGAAACTCTACCTGGAGAGCACTCGGGGAAAGAAGGTCACTGATAAACTGTTTGATGAAATTCACTGGATGATTGTACAATCGCTCAAAGCTGCAGCTGTGAGTACAACCTAGACATTTAGTGACTATCCAGGCGAGGAAATGTAGCTGTGAAATGAAAACATTAAAAAGGCACTTGCTACATAACCAACTCTGTGTTTCTCTTCTTAATTGTAAACAATTTTACAACACCAAGTTATAGTCCAGCAATTTTATTTTAAATTCACAAGCTTTCGGAGACTTCCTCCTTCCTCAGGTAAATGTTTCTCTTCTTACATTGTAGTTTTCTGGATAATTCATCAACTTACAATAAATATTAAATTTAGATTTATCTTCTCAAATTGCTTTGTTGTTCCAATCAAATGAAAGACATTTTTATATCCATGTGTGAAATAATTCTTCCCATTACAATGCAGCCGACCTCCAAGAAAGAGCCCAGAGTAAACTTGTGCATTCCTGTATGTTAAAAAAGTGGGCTAAATTAAATCTCACTTAATGCAGTAAGAGAAAATGAAAGTATGTCGGTTTTGCTACATTTCCAAAAAATTGAGTAGCTTAACTTTTCAAGTTTATTTAAATTCCTTTATTTTAAGAGTGAAATGGCACTTGAGATTCCAATTGGATCGTGCTTCTTTCCCAAGGTAGATTGGATCCTCAGAAGCTTTATCTGGAAATGGCTGGAATGAGGTTGAATGTGGTTCTGTCTGTAATGCAGTTACCCCTGCTGGAAAGTGCTTCTGTGTGGACACGGAGCTCAGCTGTGGTCCTCCCTCCCACCCACAAGCAATTGAATAGATTATCTATACTCACTAATATGGCTTACATAATCAGATAGGCCACTTGGACAAGGTACCTAGAAGGCTGGTGTTATCTGTGGAACTGTATCACAACATGACAAAAGGAGGGAAAAATGATTTGGGGGAGGGGAGATAACAAAGAAAAAATGAATTTTCAGCAGCCCACTTTGGATTCCCATTTATGACACCCTGATTTAAAACTCGTTCATACGTCATCTCTTCTCACATCACTGAAGAGCACTACCAAGTCGGCCAACCAAGAAGGAACACTCATGAGATTAGTTAAGATGCTCACAGCCAAACATGAAACTGATGGATAGAACTAAATTTTGTGAGAAATGGAAAGAGAATTTGTTTTTAATTTCCTGAAGTCAAACACAATGGGGTAGTAAAGGGGAAAAAGACAAAAAAGCAAAACTGAAAATTGAGTTGATGGGGTTTCATTTTCTCTTACTGCATCAAGTGAGATTTAATTTAGCCCACTTTTTTAACATACAGGAATGCACAAGTTTACTCTGGGCTCTTTCTTGGAGGTTGGCTGCATTATAACCAATTCAAACTGAGGAGCCAATAAAAGTGCACTTGCAATAATGATAGTGGAAAGGAGGTGGAGGAGGAAATATGTACGCAAATATGTGAAAGAGTAAAGGACATTGTATAATAATAATGGGAGATTTTAACTATACCCAAATAAACTGGCAAGAAGAGGTGGGTAAAGGGGTACAGAGAATGGAGTTTTTACAATGTGTGCAGGACTCCTTTCTTACCCAGTATGTAAAAAGCCCAACAAGAGAGGAAATACAGATGGATCTAGTAATGGGAAATGAACCATAACAGATAAGAGAAGTGCAGGGGAACATCAATCACAACATAATAAGGTTTAAGATAAAGATTGAGAAGGACATAAGTAAGACAAAAACCAAAGAAATAAATTGGAAAAAAGCTGATTTTCAGGGGATGAGAATGGAACTAGGGAACATAAACTGGAAAAATTACTGATAAACAAAGAAATAGAACAGTAGTGGGAAACATTTAAAACAGTGATCAAGAGAGTCCAGGAGAAATATATTCCACTAAAATGCAAGAACAAACTAGCCAGTAATGATACACCATGGATGAATAAAGAAATAAGGGCAAAATTGAAACTGAAGAAAAAGGCATACAATAAAGGAGAGAATGACAAAAGGGAATATGAAAAGGTTAGGAAAGAAGTTAAAAAAACAAATAGGGAGGCAAAGAGAAACTACAAAATTAAATTAACAAGGAATATAAAAAGAAATAATAAAGTATTCTACAGACACATAAATAACAAAAGAAAAATCAGGATAGGGATAGGGCCTCTAAGGGATACATACGATAAACTCACAGGTGATGACAGCGAAATGGCAGAAATATTAAATAATTACTTTGCCTCGGTATTTACCAGGGAGACTAAAATGGTAGGCATGACATTAGAAGAAGAGATCAAAAACGATATAAAGACATTGAAGATAGAAAGGAGGGAGATAATTGATAAATTAATCAAACTTAGATAGGATAAATCCCTGGGTCCAGATGGATTGCATCCGCGCATACTAAAAGAAGTTAGGGATGAGATAGCAAAGGCACTATTACACATATATAAAAATTCATTCGGAAAGGGAATAGTGCCAGAGGACTGGCAGACAGCTAATGGGATTCCTATATTTAAAAAGGGAGATAGGACCAGTCCAGGGAACTATAAACCAAATAGCTTAATGTCGGTGGTAGGAAAGATAATGGAATCCTTACTCAAAGATGTAATAGAAAAACATCTAGAAACCAAAAATATAATAAAGAATAGTCAGCACGGATTTCAAAAGGGGTCATCCTTGACCAACCTTATTGAATTCTTTGAAGAAGTAAACAGAAAGGATAGACAACGGTAATGCAGTAAATGTAATATATTTGGATTTTCAAAAGGCCTTCAATAAGGTAACGCATAGTAGACTCATGAGTATGGTCAGAGCAGGTGGAGTCAGGGGACATGCAGCAGAATGGATAGCAAGCTGGCTACAAAGCAGAAAACAGAGAGTAGGGGTTAAGGTAGTTACTGAGACTGGCAAAAGGTGGGAAGTGGCCTTGCACAAGGATCAGTGCTGGGACCAGTGTTGTTCACCATTTACATAGACAATTTGCACTTGGAAATTGGAAGTACAATTTCAAAATTTGTGGACATCACCAAATTAGGGGGTATGGTTAATACTGAGGAGGACTGCGACAAAATACAGGAAGACATCAATAAACTTACACAATGGGCGTGTAATTGGCAAATGAATTTCAATATAGGTAAGTGTGAAGCATTACATTTTGGTAAGAAGAATAAGGGCACCACATACTGCTTGGATAATAAGAGTATAAATGGGGTAGAGGAGCAGAGGAATCTGGGACGACAGATACACATATCACTAAAAGTAACAACACAGGTTAATAAGGCTATAAAAAAGCAAACAAAGCACTGGGGTTCATTTCTAGAGGGATAGAATTGAAAAGCAGAGAGGTATGTTAAACTTGTATAGAACTTTGGTTAGACCACATGGAATACAGTGAACAGTTCTGGTCTCCATGTTATAAAAAGGATATAGAGACACTGGAGAAGGTGTAAAAAAGATTTACTAGGATGATACCAGAACTGAAAGGTTATACCCATCAGGAAAGATTGAGCAGGCTGGTGCTCTTTTCTCGAGAAAAGAGAAGACTGAAGGGTGACCTGATAGAGGTCTTTAAGATTATGAAAGGGTTTGATAGGGTAGACGTAGAGAAGATGTTTCCACTTGCCGGGCAGACTAGAACTAGAGGCCATAAATATAACATAGTCACTAATAAATCCAATAGGGAATTCAGGAGAAACTTCTTTACCCAGAGAATGGTCAGAATGTGGAACTCGCTACCACGAGGAGTAGTTGAGGTGACTTGCATAGATGCATTTAAGGGGAAGCTAGATAAACACAAGGGGGAAAAAGGAATAGAAGGATATGCTGATAGGGTTAGGTGAAGTAGGGGGGAGAGGAGGCTCGTGTGGAACATAAACATTGGCATAAACCTGTTGGGCCGAATGACCTGTTCTGAGCTGTACATTTTATATAAAATCTATGTAATTCTATGTAAAAGAACCAGGATGAGGATTACTCTCAATTATCTAACAGTGTTATATATGGGTATTGCTGATAATTACCGTACGTTGGTACAAGTTGCTATCCAAGGAGTTTGCAGATATTAGCCATATTTACCAGAATAGTTTCACAGAGGAGTACTGTTCATCTGAATTTTTCCAGTAACTTCCTGGAAGCGGAGCACAGAAGAGAGGTTATGAGGAAATTCCAGCATTATTACAGCAGGATACAAAACACAGACATAGCCGATCATATTACAATTGTGGAGCCTTGCGTTCATTGGGATACTTCTTCTGTCTCTTGCCCAAAGTCATGTGCTAACAAGGAACTGGGTGCAACTTAAGAAGCACTGCCCCGTTCCTCTGCTCTGTATGCCGCTGTTGGAGGCTGAGTCTATTGCATTGCTATAACATCTCTGAATCTCACCTCGTGGTCATCCTAAGATCATGGCTGATCTGATCCTAACCTCAAATCTAAATTTATGTCCAATTTCCTGCCCGCTCCCCGTAACCCCTAATTCCCTTCACTTCTAGGAAACTGTCTATTTCTGTTCTAAATTTATTTAATGATGTAGCTTCCACAGCTTCCTGGGGCAGCAAATTCCACAGACCTACTACCCTCTGAGTGAAGAAGTTTCCCCTCATCTCAGTTTTGAAAGAGCAGCCCCTTATTCTAAGATTATGCCCCCTAGTTCTAGTTTCACCCATCCTTGGGAACATCCTTACTGCATCCACCCGATCAAGCCCCTTCACAATCTTATATGTTTCAATAAGATCGCCTCTCATTCTTCTGAACTCCAATGAGTAGAGTCCCAATCTACTCAACCTCTCCTCATATGTCCGCCCCCTCATCCCCGGGATTAACCGAGTGAACCTTCTTTGTACTGCCTTGAGAGCAAGTATGTCTTTTCTTAAGTATGGACACCAAAACTGTATGCAGTATTCCAGGTGCGGTCTCACCAATAACCGCAGCAATACCTCCCAGTTTTTATATTCTATCACCCTAGCAATAAAAGCCAACATTCCGTTGGCCTTCTTGATCACCTGCATACTAACTTTTTGATTTTCTTGCACAAGGACCCCCAGATCCCTTTGTACTGCAGTACTTTCCAGTTTCTTGCCATTAAGATAATAACTTGCTCTCTGATTTTTCCTGCCAAAGTGCATAACCTCACATTTTCCAATATTGTATTGCATCTGCCAAATCTCCGCCCACTCAACCAGCCTGTCTATATCCCCTTGTAGGTTTTTTATGTCCTCCTCACTCTCTACTTTCCCTCCCATCTTTGTATCATCTGCAAACTTTGATATGTTACACTCGGTCCCCTCCTCCAAATCGTTAATATAGATTGTAAAGAGTTGGGGACCCAGCACCGACCCCTGCGGAACACCACTGGCTACTGGTTGCCAGTCCGAGAATGAACCATTTATCCCAACTCTCTGCTTCCTGTTAGATAACCAATCCTCCACCCATGCCAGAATATTACCCCCAATCCAGTGATTCTTTATCTTGAGCAATAATCTTTTATGTGGCACCTTGTCGAATGCCTTCTGGAAGTCTAAATACACTACGTCCACTGGTTCCCCTTTATCCACCCTGTACGTTATGTCCTCAAAGAACTCGAGCAAATTTGTCAGACATGACTTCCCCTTCGTAAAGCCATGCTGACTTTGTCCTATTAAATTATGTTTATCCAAATGTTCCAATACTGTCTCCTTAATAATAGACTCCAAAATTTTACCCACCACAGATGTTAGGCTAACTGGTCTATAATTTCCAGCCTTCTGCCTACTACCCTTTTTAAATAAGGGTGTTACATTAGCAGTTTTCCAATCTGCCGGGACCTTTGCCGAGTCCAGAGAATTTTGGAAAATTATTACCAAAGCATCCACAATCCCTACTGCCACTTCCCTCAAGACCCTGGGATGTAAGCCATCAGGTCCAGGGGATTTATCCGCCTTGAGTCCCATTAATTTACTGAGTACCAATTCCTTAGTGATTTTAATCGTATTTAGCTCCTCCCCCACTAGAACCCCCTGTTTGTCCAGTGTTGGGATATTCTTAGTGTCCTCTACCATAAAGACTGAAACAAAATTTGTTGTTATATTAGGTTCAACTATTTTTTCCAGTTGAATAAGCATTCATAGAAATCAGTTCTGTGTAACAAAACCGTGCCAAGTCAGGAACTGAAGCTGATCTATCCGTAATCATTAAATTAAAGAAAATTGTTTGAAGCAAAGAATCACTTGCATAAATGATATAACTCACCTTGAAATGTACTTCTTTGTTATCTTTTTACATTTGTGGTATTTAATGAAGTGATTAAAATATATTATTGTCTCATTGTGATGGATTAAATCAAAGACTTTCAAATGCCTGTCAGTGTTCTGAAGAGGAATGCTTGAGTGTTTTTAATCATTTTGCACAAAAGCATTGTGATGTCTCCAGCACAGTGCTTGTTATCATCTTGTATTAAATCGTAATTTATTGCACACGGAAACAATGTCCATTTAATAATAAGTATTGCACAAGAGACAAAAATGATCTTTTGTGTGAATCGTCATCCATTTAAAAGTTCTTACTTCATTTTAACATTAATGCAGAATGTGACATTTCATCTGTAAATTTTATCCTTTCTTCCTGTTTTTGCAGCCAGTGATGACCAATGACAAACACTGCTTTGAATGTTATGGCTATGACATTATCATTGATAACAAGTTGAAGCCTTGGCTCATTGAGGTAAATGGCACTGAATAACAGAAGATTGACATTTATGTAATTCAGTGATTTATAACTGATTTTGTTAACTGCTTAATTCAGTTTTAGATAGAGGATAATAATATTGAATAACAGCAGTGTATAAAATGGAGCAAAAAATTCTTGGCCTCATTCCACCAATAGAACCACAGTGGAGCATGCACCGATGGCCTCTGCTCTTGACCCCATCGGAGCATCCAGGTCACCTAATTACCAGGCCAAAGACGGGTATCCACGTTACTATGGGTGCATATTGGGCGCTCACTGAGGAAAAGCATGTGAAAAGTGGTGCTGGCAAGGGCTTTTTAGGCTGCCGGTGTCACCAGACATTTGACTGCCCCGATTGGCCCTCCTAACAAAGGGGTCGAATAGTATAATGCTACCAAGATTTTAAAGAAGGTCCACGATAGGACTCAGGCTTGGACCCCATGTGAGCCCTACGTCTGCTGCTGAGCAGACCTGTGCACTGGGTTCATTCTGAAGTCCAGTTGTTTAGCATTAAAGAGGCCAGGGAATTCGCTCTCTTGGCCCCATCCACTCCGATATCATGAGCCATGTTTGGGGCGGGCGGGGGTTCTTTCCCAAACAGATCTCAATGGAAAGTTGTGCCCTAGATTGGGACCCAACATATCCAGATCCTAGCTGATTTTCCATCCTCTCTGCTGCACTCCTGGCCGATTTATGCTGGGAGTGTACCACAAGGGCCGTGGAAATTCGGGGCCATAATCTAGGCTGACGCTTCTGTGAAGTACTGAGGAAGTGCTACATTGTCGGAAGTGACATTTATCAGATGAAATGCTAAACTGAGTCTCTATCTGCCTGTTCAGATGGATGTAAAAGATCCCGTGGCCATTTTGAAGAAGAGCGTGGCGTCCCCCCTGGTCTCCTGGCTAACATTCCTTCCTCAACCAACACCACCAAGAAAAAAATAACTGATCATTCATCTCATTTGCTGCATGGGACCTTGCGGCGCACAACTGCCTGCTGGTTTGCCTGCATATCAACAATTACTACATTTTAAAACTAGTTCTTTGGTTGTAAAGTGCTTTGAGATAGTCTAAGAACATGATGATGCATTATGCAAACTCAAGTTCTTTCTTTGCTATGATACTGAGTTGGGTGGGGGGGGGGGGTGCTGCTGTTGTTGTTGTTGCTATCAAGCTATTGGTGCACCAGATGCTGGTTCACGTTGAGATAGAATTCAGGGTCGCCCACATTGATACCCCATACTGCAATTTCTCAGTTTTGACTTGAATATTTTGTAAACAATTTTACAACACCAAGTTATAGTCCAGCAATTTTATTTTAAATTCACAAGCTTTCGGAGGCTTCCCCCTTCGTCAGGTGACCTGACGAAGGGGGAAGCCTCCGAAAGCTTGTGAATTTAAAATAAAATTGCTGGACTATAACTTGGTGTTGTAAAATTGTTTACAATTGTCAACCCCAGTCCATCACCGGCATCTCCACATCTTGAATATTTTGGAAAGCGGTTCCCCACAGGCAGAAGAAAATTTCAGAGTGAGTACCCCAGGTTGCTCAGTTACAGGGTAGTAAAGGCACAGCTTTCCTGGCTGGAAATGGTCCGTCGCAGTTAATGTGGGTGGGGGGGGGGGGGGGCAACGGAAAGAGAATGTTACATGAATTCCTAGGAAGATGACTGTGGAACTAGAAATCTGAAGGAGCTTTACTCATACCTGCACCTGTACTCCCAATTCTGATACAGTGAGACAAAGAATTAGGATAGCTTGAATAAAGGAAGGAAAAACATACGAGGGTTCCTGCTTCCGATTGCTATCCAGTGGCTCTTGTTAGAAAGTGCACATGCATGGATGTTGGGTAAGAACAGGTTCAGGCTTGGCTGCGATGTCCCCTATACTCATTACCTCATGTCACACATAAAAAATAGTAACCAAAATACTGGATGTATGTTGTTGCCCATGTAACCATGCTCTTCATGAGTCACTACCTTCAAAAGAGGAGAGAAAAGATCATCTTGTAAGTATGAGGGAAGGGGAATAACTCTTATCAATAAGCAGTAGTTTCACACAGATTAAGTCTATATGTTCCAAATATTTCAATTCTTGTAAAATAATTTTTCCCCCATGTTATTCTTCCAATAATTATTTATTTGAATTGTAGGTTGCAAGTGTAAAACATCGAATCACTTGACTAAAGCATTGCTACAATAGCACGAAATGCTTTTTTCTACAAAAAATTCAAACAGGCGAGATACTAGCTCTCTGCCTTATCATAGAATCATAGAATCATAGAAGTTTACAACATGGAAACAGGCCCTTCGGCCCAACATGTCCATGTCGCCCAGTTTATACCACTAAGCTAGTCCCAATTGCCTGCATTTGGCCCATATCCCTCTATACCCATCTTACCCATGTAACTGTCCAAATGCTTTTTAAAAGACAAAATTGTACCCGCCTCTACTACTGCCTCTGGCAGCTCGTTCCAGACACTCACCACCCTTTGAGTGAAAAAATTGCCCCTCTCTCTCCCCTCTCACCTTAAATCTATGCCCCCTCGTTATAGACTCCCCTACCTTTGGGAAAAGATTTTGACTATCTACCTTATCTATGTCCCTCATTATTTTATAAACTTCTATAAGATCACCCCTCAACCTCCTACTCTCCAGGGAAAAAAGTCTCAGTCTATCCAACCTCTCCCTATAAGTCAAACCATCAAGTCCCGGTAGCATCCTAGTAAATCTTTTCTTCACTCTTTCTAGTTTAATGATATCCTTTCTATAATAGGGTGACCAGAACTGTACACAGTATTCCAAGTGTGGCCTTACTAATGTCTTGTACAACTTCAACAAGACATCCCAACTCCTGTATTCAATGTTCTGACCAATGAAACCAAGCATGCTGAATGCCTTCTTCACCACCCTGTCCACCTGTGACTCCACTTTCAAGAAGCTATGAACCTGTACTCCTAGATCTCTCTGTTCTATAACTCTCCCCAACACCCTACCATTAACGGAGTAGGTCCTGGCCCAATTCGATCTACCAAAATGCATCACCTCACTTTTATCTAAATTAAACTCCATCTGCCATTCATCGGCCCACTGGTCCAATTTATCAAGATCCCGTTGCAATCCTAGATAACCTTCTTCACTGTCCACAATGCCACCAATCTTGGTGTCATCTGCAAACTTACTAACCATGCCTCCTAAATTCTCATCCAAATCATTAATATAAATAACAAATAACAGCGGACCCAGCACCGATCCCTGAGGCACACCGCTGGTCACAGGCCTCCAGTTTGAAAAACAACCCTCTACAACCACCCTCTGTCTTCTGTCGTCAAGCCAATTTTGTATCCAATTGGCTACCTCACCTTGGATCCCGTGAGATTTAACCTTATGTAACAACCTACCATGCGGTACCTTGTCAAAGGCTTTGCTGAAGTCCATGTAGACCACGTCTACTGCACAGCCCTCATCTATCTTCTTGGTTACCCCTTCAAAAAACTCAATCAAATTCGTGAGACATGATTTTCCTCTCACAAAACCATGCTGACTGTTCCTAATCAGTCCCTGCCTCTCCAAATGCCTGTAGATCCTGTCTCTCAGAATACCCTCTAACAACTTACCCACTACAGATGTCAGGCTCACCGGTCTGTAGTTCCCAGGCTTTTCCCTGCCGCCCTTCTTAAACAAAGGCACAACATTTGCTACCCTCCAATCTTCAGGCACCTCACCTGTAGCTGTCGATGATTCAAATATCTCTGCTAGGGGACCCGCAATTTCCTCTCTAACCTCCCATAATGTCCTGGGATACATTTCATCAGGTCCCGGAGATTTATCTACCTTGATGCGCGTTAAGACTTCCAGCACCTCCCTCTCTGTAATATGTACACTCCTCAAGACATCACTATTTATTTCCCCAAGTTCCCTAACATCCATGCCTTTCTCAACCGTAAATACCGATGTGAAATATTCATTCAGGATCTCACCCATCTCTTGTGGTTCCGCTCATAGATGACCTTGTTGATCCTTCAGAGGCCCTACTCTCTCCCTAGTTACTCTTTTGCCCTTTATGTATTTGTAGAAGCTCTTTGGATTCTCCTTTGCCTTATCTGCCAAAGCAATCTCATGTCCCCTTTTTGCCCTCCTGATTTCTCTCTTAACTCTACTCCGGCAATCTCTATACTCTTCAAGGGATCCACTTGATACCAGCTGCCTATGCATGTCATATGCCTCCTTCTTCTTTTTGACTAGGGCCTCAATCTCCCGAGTCATCCAAGGTTCCCTACTTCTACCAGCCTTGCCCTTCACTTTATAAGGAATGTGCTTACCCTGAACCCTGGTTAACACACTTTTGAAAGCCTCCCACTTACCAGACGTCCCTTTGCCTGCCAACTTCTGAAAGTTCCTGTCTAATACCATCAAAATTGGCCTTTCCCCAATTTAGAATTTTAACTTTTGGGCCAGACCTATCATTCTCCATAGCTATCTTAAAACTAATGGAATTATGATCACTGGTCCCAAAGTGATCCCTCACTAACACTTCTGTCACCTGCCCTTCCTTATTTCCCAAGAGGAGGTCAAGTTTTGCCCCCTCTCTAGTCGGGCCATCCACATACTGAATGAGAAATTCCTCCTGAATACACTCAACAAATTTCACTCCATCCAAGCCCCTAATGCTATGGCTGTCCCAGTCAATGTTGGGAAAGTTAAAGTCCCCTACTATTACCACCCTATTTTTCTTGCAGCTGTCTGTAATCTCCTTACATATTTGCTCCTCAATTTCCCGTTGACTATTTGGGGGTCTGTAGTACAATCCGATCAAAGTGATCTCTCCCTTCTTATTTTTCAGTTCTACCCATATAGACTCAGTGGGCGAACCCTCGGATATATCCCCTCTCACTAATCAAGAACGCAACTCCCCCTCCTCTCTTACCTCCTGCTCTATCTTTCCTATAGCATCTGTACCCTGGAACATTGAGCTGCCAGTCCTGCCCCTCCCTTAGCCATGTTTCAGTAATAGCTATAACATCCCAGTCCCATGTACCCATCCATGCCCTGAGTTCATCTGCCTTGCCCATCAGACTTCTTGCATTGAAATAAATGCAGTTTAATCTAGACTTCCCTTGGTCTTTGCCCTGCTTTCTCAGACCATCTGTCCGGTCATGTTTTGTACACTCTCCCTTACTGCCTTTTGTTTCTATCACCACTTTACTTCCCACTGACTTCCTGCATCGGTTCCCATCCCCCTGCCACATTAGTTTAAACCCTCTCCAACAGCACTAGCAAACACTCCCCCAGTCCTGCCCAGATGCAGACCGTCCAATTTGTACTGGTCCCACCTCCCCCAGAACCGGTTCCAATGGCCCAGGAATTTGAATCCCTCCCTCTTGCACCATCTCTCAAGCCACGTATTCATCCTATCTATCCTGTCATTCCTACTCTGACTAGTCCGTGGCACTGGTAGCAATCCTGAGATTACTACCTTTAAGGTCCTACTTTTTAGTTTAACTCCTAACTCCCTAAATTCAGCTTGTAGGACCTCATCCCGTTTTTTACCTATATCGTTGGTACCTATATGCACCACGACAACTGGCTGTTCACCCTCCCCCTCCAGAATGTCCTGCAGCCACTCCGAGACATCCCTGACCCTTGCACCAGGGAGGCAACATACCATCCTGGAGTCTCGGTTGCGTCCGCAGAAACGCCCGTCTATTCCCCTTACAATCGTGTCCCCTATCTCCCAAGGTTGCTCTCTCTCTCTTCTCTTGGAGCTGGTTGCTCGCAGCCTGTCTAACTTTAACCCTTCCAATCCCACACAATTATGCATGGGACGGCTGAATCTGGAATTTCCAACTCCAAATCCTTCTCTTTATGTTTTTAAGGGTTTTCACCAATTCCCTCAGGTAAGGAGGGTTCAGAAATTTCGACCTCCCACTCCACGTCCCATATTACAGGAGGCCCATCAGGCCTATAGCCTCGGAATGTCCTTCTGGAGTCAATGGAAGTCTCGTTCTCCTTAACTTGCTCATCTTCAACTTGCTCATTCTTAACTTGCTCATTGTCATCGTCCATAAGCCATAAAAGGATTATGGGAACGATGGAATGTACCCTTCTGATATCCTGTCCCTGCCACTTCTTTATCTGATTAATATGTACCCACATATCCCATTTATCATCTTCTACACATTACTACTCAATCTGTCTATTATCTAGAAGGGTCCTTTGAATCTCTTTGCCCACTTTCCTGTGACCTTGTTCAGTTTCACCATCATCTTGTCCCCCACTTCAAGACCTTTAACATAAGGGCCAAATGTGTGCTGGCACTTATAATTTGGCCAATGGATAGGGCAGTACTTAGATACACCTGTCGTAAGTGAGCGTGTAACTGCTCCATATATGAGTCCATGGTCACGCTCTCATGTTGAGGTCCGGAGAGAGTGCCAAAGCTCTGGCAACCGCATACGGCATCTAGTCATGACCTCGAACGGAGTATGTCCCGTCGCCAGAACGGTCATTAATATAAGTGATAATACAACATCCCAAGTATTACCAGTCTCCCCTCTGCCTTGATAACTCGCTGCTTAAGGTACAGTTCATACGCTTGACCATCCCAGCTGCCTGACGGTTCTACAGGATGTGAAATTTTTGCCTGATTCCTGGGAGCTTTAGTGTCTCCTTCATAACCTGACCAGTGAAAAGAGTTGTTTGATTGGACTCAATTGTCTTTGGCAATCCCCAGCGAGTGAAAATATGCTCAATAAGTACCTTTGCAGGTTGTGTAGCAGTGGCATGTTTCACAGGGATAACCTCAATCCATTTAGAAAAGCAGTCAATTATAACCAAGACATACTGGTTATCCTTCTGAGTCCTCAAACAGGCCAATGTAATCAATCTGCAAATTTCTCCATGGGCCATCAGATGCTGGGATATGGCTAGGGGGTGTTTTAGCTCTGGGCCCGGGGTCATTCTGGGTACACGTGAGGCAGTCATAAATGATGACATTCACGGTCTCATCCATATAAGGCCACCACATCTGCTGCAATAGCCTTTGTACCAGGCTGTCACCCTTCTGGTGGCCACTAGAGGTGTGGGTCCAACGTACCACCTCATTACGAAGTGACTACGGGACTACCCATTTGCCCTGATAAAACAACATTATTCTGTACTGTAAAATCGTCTTTTCTGTTAAAGGCATCTTTGGGCCATGAGCCCTCATCTTTGATAGTCACCTGGACTGATTTAATCCAGGGGTCCTGACCCTGCACCCCTGAAAGATCTAAAGGGGTGAACTTTATTTATCTGGCCCTGCAAGCTATTGGTGCTTCCCACAATTCTAGGGCAGCTTGGAACGTCTTGGCTAGCTGATCTGCCTTGCTGTTCTCACTGGCCCGGGGGCGGGGTGGGGGGGGTGGGGACTGTTGGAGAATATAGTGAGAGGGCCATGAAGTTCCGACATCTATAATGCATAAGCTACCACTACCAGCCTCCCTTTAGCCACATTGATTTTTCGATCCCCAATTTGGGAACATAAATCTCAAACCCCGCTATCGATCCTTCTGGAGTGAGGTGACTAGTTCCATCCAAGTAAACATGCGTGGAACCATCTGGAGAACTCAGGATAAAGGGTCCTTCGCCAGGCTCAGGGATCATTATAGTGTAGTCCTAAAGTACACCTTGCCACACGGCTGTTGGAAAATGACCCATCCCAGAGAACCCCTGATAACAATAACTCCGTAGGGGTTGAGCGGTCAAAAGAATGATCTTCTCCAGTCCCGTGATGTGGGAGAATTTCACTGTCCCTCAATATACTGCCAGCAAATGTCTCTCGCAGGCAGCATATGTTTGCTCTACCGGTATCAGCACTCGGGAGGCATAAGCCACAGGTACTAACTTTCCATGGCGCTCTTGGAGGAGGATGGTGGACAAGGGCATGTCCAAATGATTAAGGGACAATGAAACTGCGTGTACAGTGACTGCTCTTTCCACTCAGAAAGCTATGACTCAGCAGATTGAGATGCTGGGTGCTCAAAAGGTGTCAGACCAACTTTCTAAAAAAACAGTACAGCATGTAATTAACTTCAGCAATGCAGAAGTAAGGATCAATCACTTATTGCTTGTCAAAACCTTAGGGGGTTGGGGGATGAGTCAATCACAATAGCCGGTCTCAGACTTGCAGTAACCAAATTAAGAAAACAATGCTTTGTAAACGTTCAAATTGATTTAAAACAAGACCACAAATCTTTAAAATAAACAATATAAAGCAATAGCTGTTTTTGGCTGTAATTAAATTAAAACAAAGTGCTTTATGCTTTTAACAGTGGCATAGTGTGAATTTTAGTCAGAATAAATCCACACCAGTGTCTTTAACTTAAAATGTAAAGCACAAAAGTTTTCCTCAAATCTCCCCTATTCTGAGGGCACAATCTTAAATTGAAATGAACAATCTCAACAACCATTTTTAAGAATTCATGCTCCTTAAAAATATTGATCCCTGTAATGGGTTATGAACTCAGAAAGTGCCAAATTTTATGAGATAATCCCGGGTCTCGAGCCCAAGGAATATTCACATAGTTTAAATAACTAGCTATCTGTAGTAGCCACCCACAGAAAACCAGTTTCAGAATTTGATAATTTAATCAAACACTCAACTTATTAATTACTCCAAATCACTTCAAAACCAAAAACAAGGGGACTTAATATCTCAAAAATAATATGCTTATAGAAAAGATATTGATTAAAATGCTTAAAATACTCCTATAATCAGAGACAAGACTTACAGAGGGTTAAACTGCTTTTAGCTCTGTGAAAAGAAGAGGGTGGAGCTCACACCGAAAATAAACATCACAGACACATTTTTAAGAGACTTTCAAACAAAAAAAATGCTGCAGTTTGTTAAACAATTCATAGCATTCTTAATGTTATGCCATCAGCAAACTTCCACACATTCACACACACTTTCACATAATTTCAATTATTGCTGTGAGCTTTTAACTTCTGTCCCTTTTTCCCAACCCTTTTGTTACACCTCAAGTGTCCAACCCAGGGTTTTTTATGCAACTCTTTCACTGCCTTTGTCTGCTGTGAAAGGACTGATACTAACCTCTCCTCCTCCTTCTGTGCTTTATCTTTCAGCGTCTTTTCCTCCTTAGTTAACTCCTTCATCTTATCCTCAATCTCACACAAAGTCTGACAGCTTTTAACTAAGAAAGCGCAAGTTCTCCTAGGTATATTTCTTTGTTTTATCTACCAGAGTTTTTACTGGCAGTTCTCCCATCTTTCTGCAATGATCAACCTCCTCTGTCATGGCTAAACACATTCACTATTTAAAAAAAAACTTTTGTTTTTGCAAAAACCGTGAGATCGGGTGAGATCTCTCGCCAAGTTAAACAACCCACCATCAAATTCGTGAGTGAACAACTCACCCCAGTACCACCCCTGGACTCTTACACAGGCCTCGCACGACCAAAAATAAACGCGTAATTACCCCAGATCTCTCCCAACCACAAGCGTAATTTTAACAGCTACAGTAACCCAAATACTTATACTTTGTACCAAACTACATCTCAGAACCCCATGTTGGAATGACAAATCTAAGTTTTTTTTATTCATTCACGGGACGTGGGCCTCGCTGACAAAGCCAGCATTTATTGCCCATCCCTAATTGCCCTTGAGAAGGTGGTGATGAGCTGCCTTCTTGATCCACTGCAGTCCGTGTGGTGAAGGTACTCCCACAGCGCTGTTAGGAAGGGAGTTCCAGGATTTTGACCCAGCGGCGATGAAGGGATGATGATATATTTCCAAGTCAGGATGGTGTGTGACTTGGAGGGGAATGTGCAGGTGGTGATGTTCCCATGCGCCTGCTGCCCTTGTCCTTCTAGGTGGTAGAGGTTGCGGGTTTGGGAGGTGCTGTCGAAGAAGCCTTGGTGAGTTGCTGCAGTGCATCTTGTAGATGGTACACACTGCAGCCACGGTGCACTGGTGGTGGAGGGAGTGAATGTTTAAGGTGGTGGATGGGCTGCCAATCAAGCGGGCTGCTTTGTCCTGAATGGTGTTGAGCTTCTTGAATGTTGTTGGAGCTGCACTCATCCAGGCAAGTGGAGAGTATTCCATCACACTCCTGACTTGTGCCTTGTAGATGGTGAAAAGGCTTTGGGGTGTCAGGAGGTGAGTCACTCACCGCAGAATACCCAGCCTTTGACCTGCTCTTGTAGCCACAGTATTTATGTGGCTCATCCAGTTAAGTTTCTGATCAATGTGGGCATGGACTGCTTCATTATCTGAGGGGTTGCGAATGGAACGGAGTACTGTGCAATCATCATCGAACATCCCCACTTCTGACCTTATGATGGAGTTAAAGTCTTGATGAAGCAGCTGAAGATGGTTGGGCCTAGGACACTGCCCTGAGGAACTCCTGCAGCAATGTCCTAGGGCTAAGATGATTGGCCTCCAACAACCACTACCATCTTCCTTTGTGCTAGGTATAACTCCAGCCAATAGAGAGTTTTCCCCCTAATTCCCATTGACTTCAATTTTACTAGGGCTCCTTGATGCCACACTCAGTTAAATGCTGCCTTGATGTCAAGGGCAGTCATTCTCACTTCACCTCTGGAATTCAGCTCTTTTGTCCATGTTTGGACCAAGGCTGTAATGAGGTCTGGAGCCGAGTGGTCCTGGCGGAACCCAAACTGAGCATCCGTGAGCAGGTTATTGGTAAGTAAGTGCTGCTTGATAGCACTGTCGACGACGCAGTCCATCACTTTGCTCATGATTGAGAGTAGACTGATGGGGCGGTAATTGGCCGGATTGGATTTGTCCTGCTTTTTGTGCACAGGACATACCTGGGCAATTTTCCACTTTGTGGGGTAGATGCCAGTGTTGTAGCTGTACTGGAACAATTTGGCTAGAGGCGCTGCTAGTTCTGGAGCACAAGTCTTCAGTACTACAGCCAGGATGTTGTTGGGACCCGTAGCCTTTGCTTTATCCAGTGCACTCAGCCGTTTCTTGATATCACGTGGAGTGAATCGAATTGGCTGAAGACTGGCTTCTGTGATGGTGGGGATATCGGGAGGAGGCCGAGATGGATCTCCACTCGGCACTTGTGGCTGAAGATGGTTGCAAACGCTTCAGCCTTCTTTTGCACTCACGTGCTGGGCTCTGTCATCATTGAAAATGGGGATGTTCATGGAGCCTCCTCCTCGCGTTAGTTGTTTAATTGTTCACCACCATTCACGACTGGATGTGGCAGGACTGCAGAGCTTTGATCTGATCCATTGATTGTGGGATCGCTTAGCCCCTGTCTACAGCATGCTACTTCCGCTGTTTAGCATGCATGCAGTCCTGTGTTGTAGCTTCACCAGGTTGGCAACTCATTTTTAGGTACGCCTTGTGCTGCTCCTGGCACGCTCCTTTACACTCCTCATTGAACCAGGGTTGATCCCCTGGTTTGATGGTAATGGTAGAGTGAAGGATATGCCAGACCATGAGGTTACAGATTGTGGTGGAATACAATTCTGCTGCTGCTGATGGCCCATAGCGCCTCATGGATGCCCAGTTTAGAGCTGCTAGATCTGTTCTGAATCTATCCCATTTAGCATAGTGGTAGTGCCACACAACACAATGGACGGTGTCCTCAGTGTGAAGACGGGATTTCGTCTCCACAAGGACTGTGCGGTGGTCACTCCTACCAATACTGTCATGGACAGATGCATCTGCGACAGGTAGATTGGTGAGGACCAGGTCAAGTAGGTTTTTCCCTCGTGTTGGTGCTCTAACCACCTGCCACAGGCCCAGTCTGGCAGCTATGTCCTTCAGGACTTGGCCAGCTTGGTCAGTAGTGGTGCTATTGAGCCACTTGAGTTCTGTTAAATGGTTCGGTCTTTAATCAAAAAGGCTTGGAGGTGGTTTGTTCGAAAGTATAATAGCTTTATTAAGAAGTTATACGAAGTAGTAAAGATGTTAAAATACAATATAATGTTATAGCACACTAAGTAAGACAATGCAATACAACCTGGCAATGGCTTCACACTGACAAGGTTCCCAAGGTGATCAAACTCGAATGGCCCTGCAATAATATATATCGAGCTGTCCAGTTGCTCTGAGAATATTTTAACAAATATATTTTACGCTTCTACCTATTTACCCATAATCACACAGTAAAATCTGCTGTATCCCAAACCTCCTTTGTGTTCACATGTCAGTCAATGTCTCTGTAGGCCAAACACCATCTGCTGATTCCTTACATTCCCCAACAAGGTAGTAACGCATCTCATGTCATCATGTTTATAAACATCGCTAGTACTTGGAGTCATGGCATCTCATGACGTGATCAACCAAGGACATTTTTAGTCAACAAGTTTGAGACAATCTCGACTCCATTCAAAACAAGTCCAACTGGAAAAATACTGTTACTTACAAGGGAAGGGGACGACCTGTTATCAATAATCAGTAGTTCCATGCAGATTAAGTCTGTATGTTCCAAATATTTCCATTCTTGTAAAATAATTTTCCCCCCATGTAGGTTAATGCTTCTCCATCACTGGCATCCAGCACAGCTAATGACCGAATCATGAAATACAATCTCATCAATGATACGTTGAATATTGTTGTGCCAAATGGTGACATCTCAGTTTGCAAGCTCAACAAAAATCCTTCCAAAGAGGCTCTTGGAAATTATGTGGTTCTGTAAGTTCTTTACAAATAATAATCTAAACCTTTGGGCTTCTTATATAAAAAAGTTAGTGAAATCATAATTGTCATAAAATTTTTCCAGAGAAAATACAGAATAGTCTATTTTTGTACCCCTTGAAGTATAGCATGAAAATAAATCCAAGCCAATTGCTATTTCTTCTTTATTCTGCATCCACTATGCATGATAAGAGTATTGCCTGGCTTAATCGGTTCTGAGGAAAGCATTGACATGAAAAAGCTGCCTTGATGTTGCAAATAGGTGATGCAACAATGTGATCTCCTATTCCCGAGTTATATAAAGTCCCAGGACCTGTGCCAATGCACTATTCATTTTCCCCTAGCTAAAGCTTATTTGCTCCTTTAAGCAACAAAAATTTGGGACAAGGTCTAATCATGATCCCGTGATTTGCCAAATTTGCCTTGAGTTCCATGAACAGCTGAATTATACCTCCTGTATTATTCCAAACAAGATAGGCAATGACAGTAAGACTACAAAATACATTGATATCCAGTTAGGAATTGCTCACTCACATTGGTGTCAGACAACACTGAAACGGAGCTTCCACTGACCAGTGCTGAAGATAATTTTAAATCCCCCCGTATTAGGAGTTCATTGATACCAACTGGCATTGAGTGAACATCAACATTTGTTTGGCACCGAAGGAATGTCAGCACTGACTGCACTGAGTTTAATCTAAAACCAGAAGCAGATTACATCTGATCCCTCCAAGGAGGAAACTGCCATAACTTGTATTTATATAGTGCCTTTAACATGGTAAAATATTCAAAGCACTTCACAGAGGAGAAAATGGATGCCAAGTAGAGGTGGGAGAAGAGTTAAGAAGGATGACCAGAGACATGGTCAAAGAGGTGAGTTTTGAGGAAGCCTTTGAAGGATGGGAGAGAGGTAGTGTTTAGTGAGAACATTCCAGAATGTGAGGCCAAAACAGCCAAAGGTAGAAAAGAGAGAGGGGGAATGCAAAGGAGTCCAGAATCAGAGGAGCAGAGGACATGTGCTGACATGTTGGATTATTGAAGGTTGCACAGGTGGGGAGGGGGTGAGACCATGAAGGGATTTGTAAATCAGGACAAATGTTTTGAATGCAATGAGTTTAAGAAAAGGAAGCCAATGGAACGGGGTGAAAAGGGAGCTAGTGTGAGCAGCAAAGTTTTGAATGAATTGTAGTTTATGTATGAAGAACTTGGGAGGTTGATAGGAAGAGTATTTGAGAGGTTATGTGATGAAGGCATGGCTGAAGGTTTCAGTGGCAGTAGGTGTGAGGTAAAGGTAGAGGTAGGCAATGTTATAGAGATGGAAATTGATGGTCTTGGTGTGGATAACATGTGGGATTTGAAGCTCTGTTCAGGGTCAAACAGGGCGCTGAGGTTACACACAGTTGAGCTCATCCTGAGCCAGAGAAGGAGATAGAATTTGGGGCTTGGTTGTGGAGTTTTTGGTGGGAGCCAAGCAGGATGGCTTCTGGTTGGCCAACACTAAGTTGGAGAAAGTCCTTGCTCATCCAAGACTTGGCGTCAGACAAGCAGTCAGACAGCATGGTGGTGGGCATGGAATCAAAGGTAGTGGTGAGAGTTGGAGCTGGATGTTGTAGACATATATATGGGGCATGATTTTAGCCCCCAAGTTCAGTGGGTTGGGGCAGGGGGGGGCAATGAAAATTGCTGAAATTAGGAGCGGGAACGAATCACAGCTGCAAGCTGCCAGCTTCCGTGTTCCACCCAGGCACATCTGGGTTTGTGCGCGCTTCAGAAAGCCGAAAATCTCACCGGCAATTAAAGCCAGCGGGCCGATATTTAACCCATCAATTAGGATACTTGAACTAGTTAAAGTGTTTAATTTTTTGTGTATTGAGGCAGGGAAAAGATCTTAACTCTGCCTCAACGTGTTTCCCGTGGCCTCTGAAAGACGCCATGGAAACGGAGGCGAATTGCAGCCAGCAGCCATTTGGACCTTTAAAACAGTGATTGCTTCATGAGCACATGGGATCTCATCCACTGGTAACCCTCTCTGTTGAGCGATGTTGTGCAGGACACAACAGACGACTATTATTCTACACACACTGGCTGGTGAGTACTGAAGGCCTCCCCCAAATCAATCCAGGCACTGGAAGTGCATCTTCTGCAGTCCTATGGCATGTTTAGTGACAGACTTGATGGTGATGTGACTGTCGTTGTACCGCTGCTGTGCCTTGCTGGTGGGGTTTCGCAGAGGTGTCATGAGCCACGTCTGCAGGGGCTATCCCTTGTCTCCAAGGAGCCAGCCCTCAAGTATGTTTTGTGCGTGGAGGAGAGCCGGGATGTTGGATTCGCGCAGAATGAATCATGGCAACTGCTAGGGAATTTGGCATACACCTGCAGAAATCTCTTCCGGTGGTCACAAACCAGCTGTGCATTGATGGAGTGATATCCCTTTCGGTTGATGAACAGTCCTGGCTCATGTGGAGGTGCTCGGATCACTACGTGTGTGCAATCAATTGCGCCCTGTACCCATGGGAGGCCAGCCAGAGAGTGGAAACCCACTGCCCTCTCAGTCTGGCTGACGTCATCGGTGGGGAAGTTGAGGTAGTCAGATACCTTGCAAAACAGTCCATCCGTGACCTGTCGTAAACACTTATAGGCAGACGACTGAGAGATCCCGGCGATGTCACTGGTGGTGACCTGGAAGGATCTGGACACGAAGAAATTGAGGGCAGTGGTGACTTTAACTGCCACGGGCAATGCGTTGCACCAGGCCCAGCCAGGAGCAGCTCTGCATGAAGGAGCATGCAGATGTCGGCAACCACCTGGCAACTCACTCTGAGCCTTTGTAGGCACTGCTCCTCAGAGAGATCCAGGAAGCTCAGTCTCTGCCTGTAGACCCTCTCACGCAGGTAGTGTCTCCTGCGACATCGACCCCTCCATTGGTCCCCTCTCTGCTCTTCTGCAGGTCCTTGTGACACACCTATGTATTGTGGAGCTGCAAGTCCCAGACCTGCACGCCGTACCTGCCGCAGATGGTGTGGTGCTCACCAGGTGACAATCGAGCTAACTCTCTAGTAAGACCCACCAAGGCGTGGGTATCTGCGCTGGTGCATGGCTAAGATGTGACGCTGCACTCTCAGAGGCAGGGAGCTCCTCTGAGGAGTAGCCCTCATCCACATCGTCACTCCTTGAAGGGCCTGGAAGAGAACATACAGCGATATTAAGAATCATTGCAGAGATAATGTTGCGATGAGTGTATTGAGATGTGCAACAGATCAATCATTAATAACATCAATTCATGTTGTGTGTGATGGATGTTACAGTTCTGTCACCAGACATTTGTGGGGTACCAGTCTCGGCATCAGCAGTGGCCAAGCACTCCACCATACGACAAAGTAGCAGGGCCTCCTCCTCCGTGAGGGCCACGATTTATGGAGGCCCCCTCCAGTCCTCATCCTCTCCCTGGCATTCTGCGCTCTCTCCTACAAGGGGAGAATGTACAGACTTGTGAGTGAGGATGACGGGGTCACCCGATGGATGAATTATTTTGGATGAGGCTGACAATGAAAGAGATGCATTGGAGGGTGACTACACGACAGATTGATCACATTGCATCAGGATTGGGTTGAGTGGGAGAGCTGGGTGCACAAATAGGGAGGTGAGGAAGTGCACAGAAAGTGAAGGCAAGTTGACAATGAGCCTTAAGTGGGTGTGAAGAGTGATGTGATGGTGTAGGTTTCACAGGGCAGAGTGTGAGGTGGGGTGATGTGCAACATAAAATGCAGGTGAATCAGTAACTGTACTCATTTTTCCTGACCTAGTTAGGTCATTGAAGCACTTCCTGCTCTGCACCCAACTGTGGGAGATGTTGCCGCTGCTGTTACCTCCTCTGCCTCGAGCCAGGGCTTCTTGGTGGCAGAAGCAGGGCACTTCCTCCTGTCTGCTGGGTACAGCATCTCCCTCCTCCTCCTCACCTCGGCCAGTAGCACCTCAAGTGAGGAGTGACTGAACCTGGGTGCTGGCTTGCTCCTCTGCTGCGCCATCTCCTTCAATATCTTCTTTCTCCCACAAAAGCCATTCTTGCAATGGCCCTTTAAATACTCCAGCTGGCAGTACGTCATTCGGGTGCGCAATGCGCCCGCTGTGCAGCTTGGAGATGCCAAACATGGAAGCCACATTAACGGCCTTCAATAACGTTGCGATCACTCGAGAAAAGGTAGGAAATATTTTTCCGGGTTTCCCACGTGCCCACTGACCCCCCACCCCCACCCCACCCCCGACATCCCGCCGCCATGCTAAAGTCATGACCATGGAATCTGACTCCACACCTACAGACGATATAACTGAGGGAAAATATCTAGTCACATAAGACTCCCCTCAGAAAGGGAAACTTTTGCTCAGAGCGTTTGGCAATGATTGGAATAATACTGCCGAAGCAACCCTGGTGTCAGTTGGCACTGGGTACTGTTCAAACTATACTCCCTCATGAACAGTCAAAACAAAGTGTAAATGTTCCTCTGAGGGACATAAAGACGCCTCCCAAATCATAACCCAAGAAAGTAATTTGAAATGAACCCAGTTTTGAACTCCACGCCTTCTACTGTGGGGATGACTTACATAGGTGTGGGCACCAACTTCTCTATTTTCATGGGAGGGGTCTCCTCCTTCAGATATTCGCAGACTCCCTCTGGGGAGAAAGATTTGATGAAAGTGGTAACAGTATGTCAAGGAACCGCAAAATACTCTGCTTGACCAATTCAACCCCCTGCACAAGACCATCAAATACTTGGTGTAATTAATAAGAATCATGTTCCTGTCCATAGAGAGCAGTATAACCTCCCACAGTCACAGCATGTGCATAAGCATGTTTTAGAATGGTCCCACCTACCCAGAGGTGCCTCTCATATGTTTAGTTAAAGATTGCAGTCCTACAAATTATTCAATAACACCTGAGGGAAAGATTCATGGCCTAATGCCATTTCAAAGGTTTCCCTGATTTCATTCCTCTTTTATCTTTCATCAAATTTACCTGGTTCTGATAACACCAATAATGGAATGTATTGCTCATGGTCACATCATACCCAAAGGACATTGCACATTAGAAAAGTACAAAATCATTGATGAATCCTCGGCTGATCGAATAGCAATTTTAATCTTTAAAGACAATATTTTAAAATCAGATTCCTTGTTTTAATGCTTCTTTGATAGTTGCGATGAAGAATTAGCAGTGAATGAAGGAGCTGACCGTGACCTGAAAAATCGCCTGGGTCAGTCATTTGGTTCAAAAGGTGGAAGAGCAAAAGATTTTGGACGACCTATCGCTACGACTTGGAAATGATGTCAAAATAGAGAAGATACTCTTCGATGGCAGCTCTTAAACTAAAACAATGCTGTCCACATACTTCATGAGCACTGCTGTTCTAACTGTCCAAAATGAATGATGAAAAGTAGTTTGTTGTTTGCAATTTGCTTCTTGTTACTATTACCGTATTTTAAGCTCATCATATAACTCACTTTGCTGCTTAGCTCGGCGTTTTGGAGAAAGTAGGACAAATATTATGGGGGTGAAACTCCTCTTAGCAAACAGACCATTCAAATTATTTATAATGCACATTCCCCTGTGGAGAGCTCAGCATGAGGCCCAAGCCATTTTAATTCCCAGGCCTCATTTGAATAATCCATCACTGTCTCTCTCCCAGAACCAGCGGGAGTGACGTTAGGACCGGCAGGCAAAAGCAGAAATTGTAATGGGAGCACTTGGCCTCTTAGATGACTCCTGCCAAGGTGTAGCTGTCGGCGTTGGCCTCGTGCAGGCTTCCTGATTTCAGCAGTTAAAGTTGCGTTGCGGCGCTGCTGAATATAAAGTAGGCCATGGCCTCCCGTGCCTGTTTTGTGGTAAGTTACAATGGCGGAGGGGACGGGAACGCGTCGAGAATGCAGTGTAAACCTCCCTGCCATCTTAAACCCCCACCCGCATCATTCCCGCCAAGCAGACAGGTGGAGTGGAGTGGGGTGGGGGGGAATGGGGGACGGTTTAAAATTAATCCCTTAGTATGTTCCAAAGATATTTGATGTGAAAAGGATCAACTTCTCTGTAGCCTTTGGCATTAGCCAGATGTCAGTACCATATCGTATAACGGACAACAATTGCACAGCTGGACCTTTGTTGTAAAATACAGCCAATTACAGAAACGAAAACAAATCTGTATGGTCGGCAGTCACAAAATATGACTGATGATATTCAAAATTTCCTTAAAAATCAGAATATCAACACATGTGATTTGGGACATTATTTTCCAGAATAAATACCAATTGGTTTAATTCATACGCTTCCTAATTCATCCTTCAGATTTACACCAAGTAAAGAAGAAATAATGGATCTCCAATTAGCATAGCTGTCAACACTGGCAATATTTAAGGAGTTACATTTATGATTAGTAGGAATGACACAGATTGAAAATCCATTTAAAATTATAGAGCTGTGCTTATTTTTATGAATGACAAAATAGGCTATGTTTTTAAACCAAATGATTGCTTGACACCTCCAACAGATGACACTTGATAAACTTGATTTTGATGCATCTCATGGATTTAATTATGCCACTCTTATTGATCACAAATGTAATTCCCAGCAATTCCATAATATTAGCATTTTAACTCAAAATGAAAGTTACCTGCTTTTCCAAATCAAAAAGCATATAAAGGAGTGATAGGGCTTGGTAAAGTGGTGGAATCATGGCTTGAGTTCTGATGTTTCTAAGCTTTTGGGTGTTTTCTTTATATTAAAGAAACTTCCATTTGGTCTGCTCAAAAACCAGACTGTCTAGATCAAAGCAGAGCAGACCATCCACCTCACCCCAATTTTTAAACAATAAGCTGTATTTTTTTTATTAAAAATATACTTATCTCATTACTTAGCCTGTTAATATATTTTGTATCCAACATAATAAAGATAAGCAGAAAATGCTGTAAATATATATCACTTCAGTCCGCATCTGCAGAAAGGACAAGTTAATGTTTCAGGCAGAGCCCTTCTTTCGTTCGGAGTTAAAGGAGAGTTCTGCCTGAAATGTTAACCTGTCTAACTGACTCACAGTGTATATCCAGCATTTTTTTTTCAGATTTCCAGCATTTGTAGTTCAATGCTTTTTGTTTTTTATTAGAATAAAGATAGGAATTATGATATCTCAAAGCTTTTGGAGATCTAAAGCAGCCGCTAAATTCCCAGTAAATATAGCTCCAGTGCTTGGCAGTCTTCACCCTTCTCAGATTGGAAGGTCAAGCAATGTTGCCCAATAGAAATTGCATGCACTAATTTTAGTAGAAAACACCTTACAAGCACTCACAGGTAAATGTACGACATGTCTATTTACTTAACAACTACCACCATCCAGTAACCAAGGAAGTAAGAAAGCACTCATAGTGATCAAAAAACATTTGCACACCACTTCCCGTCTTATCATTTTACCAACAAAAGGTTAAAGCACATATGCATATGCCATGTGAATATGAGTATTGAGATCACATTCCCAATGACGGTGTCCATTACTCATTTTTTTTATTTAATGCATTTGATAAAGTACTACATAACAGACTTATTCGGAAAATAGAAGCACATGGGACGGTGGTAACTTGGATACGTAATTGGCTAAGAGATAGGAGACAGAAAATAGTGGTGAACAGATGTTTTTCTGACTGGAGAGAATGTGCAGTGCGGTCCACAAGGGGTCGGTATTAGCACCATTGCTTTTCTTGTTATATATAAATGACTGGCCCGGACTTGGATATAGGGAGTACAAGTTTGAAGTTTGTGGATGTTACAAAACTTGGCAACATAGTTAATAGTGAGGAGGATAGTATCAGACTCCAGGAGGACATACACAGATTGGTGAAATGGGCAGACAAAATTTCATGCGGATAAGTGTGAAGTGATGCACTTTGCGGGGGTGGGGGGACAACATGGAGAGGCAGTATAATCTAAATGGTATTATTTTGAGGGGAGCGCAAGAGTAGAGGGACCTGGGGGTGCATATTCACAAATCTTTGAAGGTGGCAGGGCAAGTTGATAAGGCAGTTAAGAAAGCGTATGGTATACTTGGCTTTGTAAATACCTCCTGACTCCCCAAAGCCTTTCCACCATCTACAAGGTACAAGTCAGTAGTGTGATGGAATACTCTCCACTTGCCTGGATGAGTGCAGCTCCAACAACACTCAAGAAGCTCGACATCATCCAGGACAAAGCAGCCCGCTTGATTGGCACCCCATCCACTACCCTAAACATTCACTCCCTTCACCACCGGCACACTGTGCTGCAGTGTGTACCATCCACAGGATGCACTGCATCAACTCGCCAAGGCTTCTTCGACAGAACCTCCCAAACCCACGACCTCTACCACCTAGAAGGACAAGAGCAGCAGGCACATGTGAACACCACCACCTGCACGTTCCCCTCCAAATCATACACCATCCTGACTTGGAAATATATCGCCGTTCCTTCATCGTCGCTGGGTCAAAATCCTGGAACTCTCTTCCTAACAGCACTGTGGGAGAACCTTCACCACACGGACTGCAGCGGTTCAAGAAGGCGGCTCACCACCACCTTCTCAAGGGCAATTAGGGATGGGCAATAAATGCTGGCCTCACCAGCGACGCCCACATCCCATGAACGAATAATAAAAAAAATAGGGGCATTGAATACAAAAACAAGGAAGTCATACCAAACCTTTACAAAGTGATTAGGCCTCAGCTGGAGTATTGTGTACAATTCTGGGCACCACACTTTAGGGAAGGTGTCAAGGCCTTGGAAACGGTACAGAGGTTTACCAGGATGATACCAGGGATAAGGGACTTCAGTTATTAAGGAGAGATTGGAGAAGCTCTGATTGTTCTCCTAAAGCAGGGAAGGTTAAGGGGAGACCTAATAGAGGTATTCAAAATTATGAGGTGTTTTGATTGCAAGTAGAATCATAGATTAGAATCACAGAGTGGTTACAGCACAGGAGTCCATTCGGCCCATCGAGCCCATGACGGCTCTTTGTAACAGCAATCCAGTTAGTCCCATTCCCCTGCTCTTTTCCCGTAGCCGTGCAATTTTTTTCCCTTCAAGTATTTATCCAATTCCTTTTTGAAAGCCACGATTGAATCTCCACCACCCTTTGAGGCAGCACATTCCAGATCATAACTACTCGCTGGTTAAAAAATCTTTTTCTCATGTCGTCTTTGGTTCTTTTGCCAATCACCTTAAATCTGTGACCTCAGGTTCTCGACCATTCTGTCAATAGGAACTGTTTCTCTTTATTTACTTTATCTGAACCCTTCATGATTTTGAACACGTCTATCAAATCTCCTCTCAACCTTCTCTGCTCTAAGGAGAACAACCCCAGCTTCTCCAGTCTATCCACGTAACTGAAGTCCCTCATCCATGGAACCATTCTGATAAATTGTTTCTGCACCATCTCTAAGGCCTTCACAACCTTCCTAAAGTGCGGTACCCAGAATTGGACACAATACTCCAGCTGTGGCCAACCAAGTGTTTTATAAAGGTTCAACATAACTTCCTTGCTTTTGTACTCTGTGCCTCCATTTATAAAGCCCAGGATCCCATTTGTTGTTTTACCGCTTTCTCAACCTGTCCTGCCACCTTCAAAGATTTGTGCACATATACCCCCAGATCTCTCTGTTCCTGCACCTACTTTAGAATTGTACCATTTAGTTTATATTGCCTCTCCTCATTCTTCCTGACAAAATGTATCCCATCGCACTTCTCTGCATTAAATTTCATCAGCCATGTGTCTGCCCATCCCACCAGCCTGTCTGTGTCCTCTTGAAGTCTATTACTATCCTCCTCACTGTTTACTACTACACTTCCAAGTTTTATGTCATCTGCAAATTTTGAAATTGTGCCCTGTACACCCAAGTCCAAGTCATTAATACATATCAAAAATAGCAGTGTTCCTAGTACACCACTGTATACCTTCCTCCAGTCCGAAATACAACCATTCACCACTACTCTCTGTTTCCTGTCACTTAGCCAATTTCGTATCTATGCTGCCACTGCCCCTTTTATTCCATAGACTTCAATTTTGCTGACAAGCCTATTATGTAGCACTTTATCAAGCGCCTTTTGAAAGTCCATATACACAATATCAACCGCATTGTCCTCATCAACCCTCTCTGTTACCTCATCAAAAAACCCAATCAAGTTAGTTAAACACGATTTGCCTTTAACAAATCCGTGCTGGCTTTCCTTTATTAATCTACACTTGTCCAAGTGACTATTAACTTTGTTCCCGGATTATCGTTTCTAAAAGCTTCCCCGCCACCGAGGTTAAATTGACTGGTCTGTAGTTGCCGGGTTTATCCTTACACCCCTTTTTCAACAAGGGTGTAACATTTGCAATTCTCCAGTCCTCTGGCACCACCCCCATATCTAAGGAGGATTGGAAGATTATGGTCAGCACTTCTGCAATTTCCACCTTTATTTCCCTCAGCAACCGAGGATGCATTCCATCCGGACCGGGTGACTTATCTACTTTAAGTACAGCCAGCCTTTCTAGTACCTCCCCTTTATCAATTTTTAGCCCATCCAGAATCTCAACTACCTCCTCTTTTACTGTGACTTTGGCAGCACCATCTTCCTTGGTAAAGACAGATGCAAAGTACTCATTTAGTACCTAAGCCATGCCCTCTGCCTCCATGCGTAGATCTCCTTTTTGGTCCCTAATCAGTCCCACCCCTCCTCTTACTACCCGTTTACTATTTGTATGCCAATAGGAGACTTTTCGATTCCCTTTTATGTTGGCCACCAGTCTATTCTCATACTCTCTCTTTGCCCTTTTTATTTCCATTTTCACTTCTCCTCTGTACTTTCTATATTCAGTCTGGTTCTCACTTGTATTATCAACCTGACATCTGTCATACACCCCCTTTTTCTGCTTCATCTAACTCTCTATCTCTTTCATCATCCAGGGAGCCCTAGCTTTGGTTGCCCTACCTTTCCCCTCTTGGGAATGTACATAGACTGTACCCGAACCATCTCCTCTTTAAAGGCTGCCCATTGTTCAATTACAGTTTTGCCTGCCAATCTTTGATTCCAATTTACCCAGGCCAGATCCATTCTCAACCCACTGAAATTGGCCCTCCTCCAATTAAGTATTTTTATTCTAGATTGCTCCTTGTCCTTTTCCATAACTAATCTAAACCTTATGATACTGTGACCACTGTTCCCTAAATGTTCCCCCACTGACACTTGCTCCACTTGACCCGCTTCATTCCCCAGAACTAGATCCAGCAATGCCTCCTTCCTCGTTGGGCCAGAAACAAACCGATCAAGAAAGTTCTCCTGAACACACTTCAGAAATTCCTTGCCCTCTTTGCCCTTTACATTATTACTATCCCGGTCTATATTAAGATAATTGAAGTCCCCCATTATCACTACTCTATAGTTCTTGCACCTCTCCGTAATTTCCCTGCAAATTTGCTCCTCTATATCCTTCCCACGAGTTAGTGGCCTATAGAATACACCCAGTAGTATAATGGCGCCTCAATTGTTTCTTAATTCTAACCAAATAGATTCTATCCTTGACCCCTCAAGGATATCGTTGCTCTCCAGCCCTGCAATATTCTCCTAAATCAATACTCCTCCCCCCTCCTTTATTTCCTATCTTTCCTAAACACCTTGTATCCAGGAATATTTAGTACCCAGTCCTGCCCTTTTTTGAGCCAGGTCTTTGTTATCATCACTACATCATATTCCCATGTGGCTATTTGCGCCTGCAGCTCACCAACCTTATTTACCACGCTTCGTGCGTTTACACACATGGACTTTAAACCAATCTTAGACCTTGTCATATTCTCTCTCAGTCTGATCCCACGTCATACTGTACTCTTTCTTACTCTAGTGCTGTCTCTCCCAATCCTTTGTGCACCTTGCTCCTTTCCAATGCTACATCCTGGTACCCATCCCCCTGCCAAATTAGTTTAAACCCTCTCCCATAGCACTAGTGAGCCTCCCCACGAGGACATTGGTCTCAGCTCTGTTGAGGTGCAACCCATCAGTCTTGAACAGGTCCCTCCTGCCCCAGAACTGGTCCCAATGCCCCAGAACTGGTCCCAATGCCCCAAGAATCTGAAGCCCTCCCTCTTGCACCATGTCTCTAGCCATGAATTAACCTGCCTTATCTTCCTATTTCTGTACTCACTAGTGCTGGCACTGGGAGTAATCCAGAGATTACTTCCTTTGAGGTCCTGCTTTTTAACTTCCTCCCTAGCTCCTGAAACTCTGACCGCAGGACCTCATTCCCTTTTCTTTCCTACGTCGTTGGTACCCACATGGACCACGACTTCTGGCTGTTCCCCTCCCCCCCCCCCGCAAAATGTTCTGCACCCTCGCCATGATGTTCTTTACCCTGGCACCAGGGAGACAACACACCATGTGAGACTCACGTTGCCAGTCACAGAATCGCCTGTCTGTCCCCCTGACTATCGAATCCCCTATGACTACCGCATTCCAAACTTCACTGTCACCCCCTCTGTAGTCCTTTGCCCATGGTGCCATGCTCAGGGCTGCACTCCTGTAGCGAGAAACTGTTTCCTCTGGCAAGTGGATCGGTAACCAGAGATCACAGATTTAATATAATTGGCTAAAGAACTATAGGGCAAATGAGGAGAATTTTTTTCAGAGTGTTAAGATCTGGAATGCACTACCTGACAGAGTGGTAGAAGGAGAGTTCATCGGAACTTTCAAAAGGCAATTGGACATGGAGAGGACCAATTTGCAGGGTTATGGGTAAAAAGCTAGGATGTATGACTAAAATGAACAGCTCTTTGAAAGAGCCCCAGCACAGGCATGACAGGCTGAATGGCCTCCTTCTGTGCTGTTAGATTCTATGATTCACTCATCAGAAATCCAAAACATTCGCCACATGTCACGAGTGGCTAATGTACTGGACACCTTTGGTGTAGCACAGACATTGCGCCACTTTACAGCCATTCGCAAATTGGTGGAAATGTTTAAAGCTTCAGATTTCAGTGTCGGCCGTGGCTCAGCGGCAGCAATCTAGCACTTGGAAGATATTAGGAGGGATATAAAAGTGACACGATTGTGGAAACGACATTTGTATTGCCCGGCTTGGGCCTGTGTGAAGTGGCTGGAGTGAGTGAGTAAGTAGTGAGCGAGCGAAGAGCTCACTGATGGCGCGGTTGATGAGGTCATAAGCGCGCGCCGCTACCCATCGGCTGCACAGGCCGGAGAGGGCGAGTGGGGAAAGATCGAGAACTACTCGGGGACTGGATCCGAGGGTAACGGTGCGGCAAGGTGAGGAGAGGCTGCCCCGCTCGGGCTCTGTGGATCGTGTTTAGAGGCGCCTTTTCGACGGTCGCAGTCGGACAGGGTTTGTTTTACTCGCGCACGTGAGCCGAAGTCGGGACAAGGCCTCGTAGCTCAGGAGATGCAGAGAGCGGGATTCCCTCTGCAGGAGGCACGGCGGCGAGCCCGGCTTTAAAAAACTTGGGCTGTCTCACGGTCCGGCTGAAAACAGCCCGGTCTCTGTGCCGTTGGTAAAGCTCGGGATCCAGTCTCACTTGCAGATCTCTCACTTTGTGTTTGACCCTCTCTAGAAGCAGCCCGTTTGTACAGACACTGCGCCGCTTTACAGCCATTTGCAAATGTTTAAAGCTTCAGATTTTAGTGTCGGCGGTGGCCCAGCGCCAGCAATCTCGCTTGCTGGTCAGGGGTTTAAGCCGCACTCCAGGGACTTGAGCGCTGTTCCGCCCAATTACATCTCATAAAATGCTGACTAGGAATAATATCGGTGCTATCCGTTGCTTCAACGGTCTTATCTACCCGAGTGAGGATGTAGTGAGCTAACAAGGGGGATATTGAAAGAGAAATTAAGGGGACAAAAGAAAATCAAACATGTTCCTGAGCAAAATCTCTTACCTGTTATCACAGTTATTATACTGACTGCATTGCTGAGTGTACTTTTGAGGAGATGTAGAGCAGACAGCATTGAGTACCTCAAAAACAGGAGGAGGAAAATAAGGCAGATTTAGCTGTCTTAATGTTTATGCACATTCAGTGGTATTAGTGGAGTTCCAGAAGTGAAAAAAAAAGAACATGAACAGTGGGGGGAAGGAGAGATTTTGTTCGAACAAAAACTTGCATTTATATAGTGTGTTTTGATGTAGAGAAATGTCCTAAGGCACTTCACAGAAGCACAGAAATAAAATGGCTGCTGAGCCAGAGGAGATATAAGGGTGACTGAAGGTGGGTTTTAAGGACGGTCTTGCAGAGGACCATAGGCAGGGAATTGCCAAGTCTGAGGCCTAGGCGGTTATAGGCATAGCTGCCAATGATTAGGCGAGAGGAGCAAAAGACCACAGTTCGAGCAAGAGAGAGTTGAGGGCTGGAGAAGGTTAGAGATGGGGAGGGGCAAGGCCATGAAGGGATTTAAACACCAGGATGAGAATTTTGAATTGGAGGTGTTAGTGGTCTGGGAGCAAATGTCAGGTGAGGACAGGATGATACATGATAAACTCTGCTCCCTGTATTCTTTGATAAGTTTGAGTTTACAGAGGGCAGAGGCTGACCAGGAGAGGGTTGGAGGTCTCAAAGGTGTGGACTAGGATTTCAGTGGCGCAGGGGTAGAGGAGGGCAATACTTCAAAGGTGGAAGTGAATGTTCTTTGTGATGGAGATGGCATTAGCCTTTACAGATTTACTGGAAGAAATTGTGGTTCAACCATGACTGGATATCAAACAAGTAATCTGACATATGTGCAGTGGAGGGGTCGAGAGAAGTAGAGCTGGGTGTCATCGGTGTACATGTGGAAGCTGACTCTATGTCTGAGGGCAATTTTGCCCGGGGCAGCATGTGACTGAGAAAGAAGAAAGGTACCAAAGAAGCATAGTGCACTAAGGTCACAGTCAGAGGATGAAGTGGAGATGCTGGTGATGGACTGGGGTGGACAAATGTAAGGAATCTTACAACACCAGGTTATAGTCCAACAGTTATTAAGGGGAAAGAGCAGGGGAGTGGGACTAACCTGACGAAGGAGAAAGCCTCCGAAAGCTTGTGATTTTTCAAATAAAACTGTTTGGCTATAACCTGGTGTTGTAAGATTCCTTACAACAGTCAGAGGATGTCATTCGTGTCTTTGGTTAGGGCCATTTCAATGCTATTGCAGGGATGGAAACCTGATTGGAAAGTTTCAAACATGGATAGTATCTGAGGAGAAGGAACTACTTTCAATATCAGCTAGCACGGGGACCAGAAAGGAAAGTTGGGTTGTTCCTAGGAGTGAAACTAGAGAATGATATGGGTTCAGGGCTAGGGCGGGGGGTGGTGGGGGGATTGCTGATGCAATTGTAATGGATATTTTCTGTTGTGATTAATCTGTTGACTTTGTAGGTTTTTTTCAAAAATTTTAACATTTTCTTTTTAAACTTCAGCTTTGGATTAACTTGAAGACACAAGCAATGGATATTCGACCTAATCAGACAATTTACATTAATAACATCAATGATAAAGTTAAAAAGGAAGGTAAGTGGTTCTCAAGCTTTCTTCACAGTGCAATATACTGATATGTTGACCTTATTATTGCATGTGCATTATTTGTTGGGCAAGTGATTTGGCACAACAAAAGTGACTGAAAATCATGGGGTAATTGCAGTGGATGCTTTTTTTTTTACAGTCCCAGTTAGTTTTTCCCCTCAACAGGAGCCTAACTCTGTTCAAGCTCTAATTTTACAAAGTGAAGCTGAGCAATTACTAATTGTACCATCGGCTACTACAGTAACCACCTGGCAACTTACTTCAATTTTAGACATGCTGCAAAAGGCAGAACACAAATGTATTAAAAGACACAGCTGATGATTAAAATTTGTGCTGGTGAAAGAGGAAAAACTGAAAGGAAAATTGTGCTATAGAGTCAAAACTATGGGATTTGTCATGACATGTTGTGCCACAACAAATCACTTATCTTACTTGTTGATTCTTCACTTCAAACTCTAGAAGAGAAATATTCAAATTGTGATAACACTTTGTGATAAAATCATTGATTTCTGTGCTGTATATTTTATGGTTGTGGTTATGGGAATGGAGGAGAAAAGTGGGGTTTAAAGTGTTTTTTTTAAAGAAAGATCATTTTTTTTTCTCTTTGAAAAGATATTAAGTTCAGAATAGTAACTGATGCTGCATTAAGCATTTGCAGCTTAAATTGTTTGGTTGGGGGAATGGTTGAGCAGCTAAAGGCATGCAGATGTAGATCTGGATAACAAAATAAAGATAAAGTAAATACTCTAGGATGAGTTTTAGTTTTGAACTTCAAGTTAGAGCCTTTCTAAGTTAGGTTTCAAAACAATAAATGTTATAAATGTGGGTTACAAGGCAGTAAACTAGTTTGGAGTTTGTGTGGACAATTTGTGAATGTCATCTCAATGTTGAAATTGTTACCATGTTGCATGACAAAGCGTCAGTGAAATGAGATTTGTTTTGCTAGTGTGGTAGTAATAAAAATTTATACAAAGCTTTGCCCATTCCTATTTCTGTAACCTCCAGCCTTAACCTCCCCCCGCTTTCATTCCTCTGACTCCAGCCTTTTGTAGAATCATAGAATCTTACAGCACAGGAGGAGTCCATTTCAGTCCATCGTGCCTTTGAAAGAACTATCCAATTAGTCCCACTCCCCTGCTCTTTCCCCTTAACCTTGCAAATTTTTCTTTTTCAAGTATATATCTAATTCCCTTTTGAAAGTTAACATTGAATCTGCTTCCACCACCTTTTCAGGCAGTGCAAAACCGATCATAACACCTCACTGCGTTTATATATTTTTTAAAAATCCTCTTCTTTTGCCGATTATCTTAAATCTGTGTCCTCTGGTTATCCATACTCATGCCACTTTTGTGCATTCCTCTTTCTCTTTGTTCCATCAGTCTCCTAGGCCCTACACTCTAGAATTCGCTCCCTAAACCCTTTGTCTCCTTAAAATCCACTTCTGCTCAAGCTTTTGCTCAACCCTCCTAATCTTTCCTTTGGCTCGGTATCTATTTCTCCTTATGCCTCTGTGAAGCACTTTGGGACTCTTTTTTTGCATGAATACTGTATAAATGCAAGATGTTGAATTCAGCCAGGCTCCTTGTAGCATTCTCACCTTTGAATCAGAAGGTCATGAGTACAAGACCCACACCAGGGACGTGAGCACCTAATTTAGGCCAGCAATTCGTTGCGTTACTGAGGAGGTATTGCATCGTCGGAGGTGCTATCTTTTGGAAGAGAAGCTAAACTGAGACCCTACAGTACTTTTTATTGCTGCTCATTTCCACAGTGGATAAAGCCTGCTTAGAAAGTTACTAAAATCTTGGTGATTTGCTTGAGTGAGAGAGATGAGACACTTGTTTTTGACAGCTACGAGTAATTGAAACATAAGTCATCCAATTGCCTTTTCAACTTTTTTGATGGGACATTTGAGGTGCAGTAATTAGACATTTGATTTTCAATGGTGTTCTTTTGCTGAATCTCTTGTGATAGCAAAAGAACAATTATGCTCTTGATTTGCAGCCCTATACTTATTTTGGGAAGAGAATATTTTGATGAAGCAACTTTTAAAAAAAAAAACTTATCAAAAATGTATATAAAAGGAGCATTTTGATGCAATGCATTGATGTGTATCAGTAAAATGGTAGGATGTGGATGCATGCCTATATTTATAAATTAGTGAGCTGCTGATTGTGTATGAACAGGTCACCATTGTTATGGAATGGTTATTCTAATTTAAGGAATGTTACTTTTCTGTAACTTCTAAAAGAGGTGAATGTAGCAAATTAACATGTCTTTTTGTTTTCCTCTAGAGTTGAAGAGAGCATTATATGCACTGTTTTCTCAGTTTGGTCAAATAGTTGATATTGTAGCTTTGAAGACTATGAAAATGAGAGGACAAGCATTTGTAATTTTTAAAGAGTTAACGTCTTCTACAAGTGCTTTAAGGCAGTTACAAGGATTTCCATTTTATGGCAAACCTATGGTAAGTGAATAGTCAGAAAATGGATAATGCATAGAAATAAAGAGCATGTATACAAGAGTAAACCACGTTGTTCACCATTGCTATTGAAAAGCTTAAAAGCTAGCATTCTTTTGGATCAGAACTTCCCATGGTTTGAGATCTGTCAACTATTGGGGGGGAGGGGAAACAGACAAATTTATCTGTGTTGAGAATAAGAAAATCCCAAGAAGCCATAGGTGTGTGTTCCCATCCTTGGCTGATTTCATCCCCATATGCCAACTTCCCTGTCCCTCCACCTTGTGGGAGAGGCAAAGAAGCAGAGACCTGTAGCAAGTTCAGGTGTTCTGTCAAAAATTCCTCCCTGACCCCACATGGGTGATCAAACAGGCAGAAAATCCCCAAACCCATTATCTTAATTATCCAGAATGATCTTCATTGGATAACCTACTGTCGTCAGATTTAATGAACCACACAAATTCTAAAAATGTGGCCAGGCTTCTTGTAATCCCTCATTTTAGCTAAGGGTCCCTTTGTAATCTGGTTATGTCACAGAATAGGGCTATTCATGCAGTGGTGCTGTAGACTTGCCTTTGCAAATGAATAACTTTAAAACACAACTTTAAAAATTTAATTTAATCAAATTTTGTAAGATTTCATTAGTTCAGTAGGAACTGCTGAATTGTATGCTTGGCTGTAATTGCTAGATAAATGATTGATTGATTGAAATAAACAGAGAAAAATTAACTTCCCCCTCAGTTTTTCTGCTGCAGAACAGTAATGCTTGCATTAGTGAGTTCATTGTAAAAGTAGTGTTGCTGCTTCATTTGAGTGAGATATAGCCTGGGCAGGGTAGTAAAAGCTGTGCCCTTCTCATAAATGTATAAATCAGTTTGCCTGGAAATATTGTGATTGGAGCATGGTTTCTGCGGTACAGATGAAATGTGTCATTGTGCGAAGCATTTTAAACAGAGACTACTGAACAAAAGAAATTAAAATGTATTGATGTCGGGTGAATTTGACAGCACAGCAGTCATATTTGTGTACTTTTAAAAGGAGGACATTATAGCTGAAATAAAAACAGAAAATGCTGGAAAAGCTCAGCAAGTGAGGCAGCATCTGCGGAGAAAGAAACCGAGTTAACGTTTCAGATCAAAGACCTTTTGTCAGAACTGGAATATCTGAGCCAGGGAAAGAGGGGGAGGGAGGGGAGGAAAGAACAAAAGGAAAGGTCTGTGATGGGGTAGAGGGCAAGAGTGATTAAATGACAAAAGGGATCATGGTGCAAGGTAAAGAGGGTGGTAATGGGCCAAGTTAAGAAACAAAAGACCGGTCTAGAGGATCTGTAAATGGCATCAGCAGAACCATAACCAGCAGCTGCAGTCCAACAAAGAAAAAAAAAAGGAAGAAAAAATGGGAACAGTGGTTATGGTCTGGTTAGTGAAATCAATGTTTAGTCGGAACGGTCGTAAAGTGCCTAAACAAAAGATGAGGTGCTGTTCCTCGAGCTTCATTGGAACAGTGTAAGAGGCTGAGGTTGGAGTGGGACGGGGAATTAAAATGGCAAGCGACTGGCAGGTCAGGGTCACACTTGCGGACTAAGCAGAGGTGTTCAGCGAAGCGATTACCCAATCTGCGTTTGATCTCCAGTGTAGAGGAGACCGCATTGTGAGCAGCGAATACAGTGTACTAAATTGAAAGAAGTACAAGTAAACTGCTGTTTCACCTGGAAGTAGTGTTTGGGGTCCTGGACAGTGGGAAGGGAGGAGGTGAAAAGACGGGTGCCTTGGGGGGGAGGGAGGGTGTTGGTGGTGATGGAAGAGAAGACCAGGTGTTGTGGAGGGAGCGGTCCCTTCGAAATGCTGAAAGGGGAGGGGAATATGTGTCTGGAGGTGGCGGAGGATGATGCGTTGACTGTGAAGGTGAGGACAAAGGGGACCCTATCGTGGTCCTGGGAGGGAGGGGATCGGAAGAGCGGGAAATAGGACCAACACGGTCGCGGGCCCTGTCAACTACAGGGGAGGGGAATCCTCAGTTGAGGAAAAAGGAAGACATATTGGAAGCACTGGTGTGGAAGGTGACATGGTCAGAACAGATGAGACGGAGAAATTGGGAGAAGGGAATAGAATCCTTACAGGAAGCGGGATTGGAGGAAGTGTAATGAAGGTAGCAGTAGGAGTCGGTGGGCTTATAATAGATATTGGTTGACAGTAGAAAAGTCGAGGAAGGGAAGAGTCGGAGATGAAGGGTGGAAACTCGAAGTAAAGTTGATGAAATTTTCTAGTTCGGGGCGAGAGCATGAAGTGGCACCGATACAGTCGTCATTGTACCAGAAAAAGAGGTGAGGGAGGGGACCAGATTAGGACTGGAACGAGGAATGTTCCACGAATCCCACAAAAAGGCAAGCATAGCTGGGACCCGTATGGGTATCCATAGCGACATGTTTTATTTGGAGGAAGTGAGTGAAGACCTGCAGGTCCGGCAAGCATTTTTGTAGAGACCACCTCCACATTCAACGTATCGTCCTCTGCCATTTTCACCACCTCCAGTGCGATCTCGCCACCAAATGCATCTCCCTTTCCCCATCTCTGTGTTCCGAAGGGACCGCTCCCTCCACGACACCCTGATCCACTGTTTTTTCTTTCTCCTCTCTTTTTCCCTCCCCCCGACATACTGGTCCACTGTTCCATAACCCTCCCCTGACACCCTGGTCCACTCTTCCATCATCCTCCCAGGTGAGCGCAGGAGATGCAACACCTGCCCTTTCATCTCCCTTCCCACCGTCCAGGGCCCCAAACACACTTTCAGGTGAAGCAGCGGTTTACCTGTACTTCTTTCAATTTAACAATTTTATTTGAAATTCACAAGCTTTCGGAGGCTTCCTCCTTCCTCAGGTGAATGTTGTGGAAATGAAATCCTCGAACCCTTCGCATTTATAAATCACAGAACAATACCTGGTGATTACAGACAGTCTTTCCAACTGCCCGTTGCCAAGGCAATCACAGTGTGCAGACAGAGAGGTGTTACCTACAAGGCCACCAAATATACAAACAAGCAAAAAAAAAAGAGAGAGAGGCAGAAACATAGAAACATCCGGAAGGAAGAGAAAGACAGCAAATGACCCGTTATATTAAAAACAGATAACATTTGTTCGCTGGTGGGGTTACGTGTAGCGTGACATGAACCCAAGATCCCGGTTGAGGCCGTCCTCATGGGAGCGGAACTTGGCTATCAATTTCTGCTCGGCGATTTTGCGTTGTCGTGTGTCTCGAAGGCCGCCTTGGAGTATGCTTACCCGAAGGTCGGTGGCTGAATGTCCGTGACTGCTGAAGTGTTCCCCGACTGGGAGGGAACCCTCCTATCTGGCGATTGTTGCGTGGCGTCCGTTCATCCGTTGTCGCAGCGTCTGCATGGTCTCGCCAATGTACCATGCTCTGGGGCATCCTTTCCTGCAACGTATGAGGTAGACAACGTTGGCCGAGTCACAGGAGTATGAACCATGCACCTGGTGGGTGGTGTCCTCTCGTGTGATGGTGGTATCTGTGTCGATGATCTGGCATGTCTTGCAGAGGTTACCGTGGCAGGGTTGTGTGGTGTCGTGGACGCTGTTCTCCTGAAAGCTGGGTAATTTGCTGCGAACGATGGTCTGTTTGAGGTTGGGTGGCTGTTTAAAGGCGAGTAGTGGAGGTGTGGGGATGGCCATAGCGAGGTGTTCGTCGTCATTGATGACATGTTGAAGGCTGCGGAGAACATGGCGTTTCTCCGCTCCGGGGAAGTACTGGACGACGAAGGATACTCTGTTGGTTGCGTCCCGTGTTAGTCTCCTGAGGAGGTCTATGCGATTTTTCGCTGTGGCCCGTCGGAACTGTCGATCGATGAGTCGAGCGTCATATCCCGTTCTTACTAGGGCGTCTTTCAGCGTCTGTAGGTGTCCATCGCGTTCCTCCTCGTCTGAGCAGATCCTGTGTATTCGCAGGGCCTGTCCATAGGGGATGGCCTCTTTGACGTGGTTAGGGTGGAAGCTGGAAAAGTGGAGCATCCGTGGGCTTGCGGTAGAGTGAGGTGCTGAGGTGCCCGTCTTTGATGGAGATTCGTGTGTCCAAGAAAGAAACTGATTCTGAGGAGTAGTCCATGGTGAGCTTGATGGTGGGATGGAACTTGTTGATGTTATCGTGTAGTCTCTTTAGTGATTCCTCGCTGTGGGTCCATAGAAAGAAAATGTCGTCTATGTATCTGGTGTATAGTGTTGGTTGGAGGTCCTGTGCAGTGAAGAAGTCCTGCTCGAACTTGTGCATGAAAATGTTGGCGTATCGGGGTGCGAATTTGGTCCCCATGGCTGTTGCGTGTTTTTGGGTAAAGAACTGGTTATTGAAGGTGAAGACATTGTGATCCAGGATGAAGCGGATGAGTTGTAGGATGGCGTCTGGAGATTGGTTGTTGTTGGTGTTGAGTATTGATGCTGTCGCAGCGATGCCGTCATCGTGGGGGATACTGGTGTAGAGTGCCGAGACGTCCTTCGTGGTGAGAAGTGTTCCTGGTTCAACTCGTCCGCGGGTACTGAGTTTTTGTAGGAAGTCTGTAGTGTCGCGACAGAAGCTGAGGGTTCCCTGTACGATGGGTTTCAGGATGCCCTCGATGTATCCGGTTAACCTCTCTGGATTTGCAATCCTGATTCCTAGGTGCCTTTTATCAAATAAAACAAATAATAAATACTGATCTGGTTGTTCCCACCATTCCTGTGCAATGTTTTTCTCCCTACCTATTCTGGCTGCTATTTGGGGACCAAGTTCTGAAATCGGAAATAGAGACTGTGAAAACAAGGTGTATGTATGTGCAAAGGCAATTTTTTTTTAGTTTTAAGTTTCTTCCGGTGTTCCCCATGTTGTGACCAAGATGGGTAAGAGCAAAACCACTACTAGGGAGGGATAGTGCCATGGGAACAGTAGGTGCCAATTTTCTGTACTCGTTTGTAAAACCATCCAATTATAAAGGAGGTGACTTTGCAAGTTAGCACAAACATGTATGTCCGATTTCCAGTCCATTTAAAAAGCTGGGGTTCTTTTTGTGGCGTTCTCAGGTGTCAACTTTATTTACTAATTCCTGAGATGTTAGTTATGCAAGTTAACCAGGTCCCTTCTTCCTCTTTCCCCCCCCCCCCCCCCCTCAAAAAAAATGTATTGTTTTAAATATGAATTTGTCTGGCACATTTTCTTTCAATTCCATTAAGGCTTGTTTAAAGAAATTTAGCACTTAACTAAAAGTTCGTTTTTTTTTCTGCTTTTTAAAATTTTGTTAGATATAAGTGTTCACTCTTGCCATATTTCTTAGCTTATAGTAAAGTGCTGTGAGGGGTCCTCATACGCAAAAGGAGGAGCGCTGTATAAATGCATGCTGATCCTGCACAGGAAATGCTGGAAACCTGACTTTTTAAAGAGAGTCTGCCAGGGGTGCTGAGGCCAATTGTAGTCTCTGTACCATAACGCTGGCTGAGTGTGCACAGCAGGGGTTGAACCTGGAACCTTCTTGGTTTACGTGGCTACTGCGCACTAGATAAACTTGCTGAGCTATTGCAAGAGCTTGAGCCTTCTGAATGCTTACAACTTTCTATATTGATGTGATTTATGTAGAGCATTTCAGCACTTTTACTTGTGTTGGAATGGTAATTCCTTTCCTCACTTTGATAGTACATAAAAAATAGGAGCAGCAATAGGCCATACAATAAGATCATGGTTGACCTTCTCCCTCGACTCCACTTTCCCACCCTATCCCCATATCCCTTGATTCCCTTAGTGTCCAAAAATCTTATTGATCTCAGTTTTGAATATACTCAACTACTGAGCATCCACACACCTCTGAGGTAAAGAATTCCAAAGATTCACAACCATCTAAGTGAAGAAATTTTTCTTTATCTCAGTCCTAAATGGCTGACCCCTTATCCTGAGACTATGCCCCCCTAGTTCTAGACTCTCCAACCAGGGGAAACAGCATCTACCCTGTCAAGCCCTCTCAGAATCTTATACATTTCAATGAGATCACCTTTCATTCTTCTAAACTCCTGAGAATATAGGCCCATTCTACTCAACCTTTCCTCATAGGACAACGCTCTCATCCCACGAATCAATCTTCATTGCACCCCCTTAAGGCAAGTATATCCTTCTTTAGGTAAGGAGACCAAAACTGTACACAGTACTCCAGGTCTGGTCTCACCAAAGCCCTATATAACTGCAGCAAGACTTCTTTACTTTTATACTCCAACCCCCTTGCTATAAAGGCTAACATACCATAGGAATACTACAGTGGTGTAAAATTTATTACTGATAAATTAGTTATTTTGACAGTTAAGCCCAAAGTAAAATTTTCTTGCTATGGTTTAGTCATTTCAATGCTGTGGTGAAATGCACATATTTTTGGATGATAAAACCAAGAAAGGTTTTATCAAAACTAAATATTCAGTTGTGGTTTGTTCAAATTTTGCACTGGTTTTTGTTTTATGATGGAATAACTTTTTTGAAGAAGTCAGTAGTTTTACATTACTTAATGCAGCAAAGTGCACTGTGCATTTTTAAATCTGCCTCACTGTGGTCCTAGGTTCTCCATCAGACTTAATTATTAAATCTGACTTTTTTTTCTCTCTCCCTTGTTTTTATGTATGCTACATTGTTAATTCCCAAATTTATGCAGAGCCATTGAAGTTTTTAGTTGGGTGGGAGGAGGAGAAAATAGTTTGTATAAAAAAAAAAGTAAAGTTCTTTCATTGATGAATTTAAGTGGGATAGAATTTCATCGGGGTCTGCACATCAAATGCAGCCCATGAAAAATGTAGAACCCAACCTATGATTCCCAATGTTTTCGTGTTACTTTTTAACTTTGGCATGAAACATTCATTGTGGCATGCTTACACAATTGCTTGGCTCACAAGGCCAGGAGGATGGCGTGTACTATAAAAATATGTGATTTATATTTTCCTCAGCGCATTCAGTATGCAAAAACTGACTCTGATCTAATTTCAAAAATGAGGGGCACCTTTGCTGATAAAGAAAAGAAAAAAGAAAAGAAAAAGGCCAAAACCCAAGAACAAGCTGCTGCAAATAAAAAAGCTAATCAGGTGAAGACTTTTACACTGCTTTTTCTTAAGTGTTTTTCTGCTTTGTGAGTTCCAGCTCATAGGATGGGGTATTTGGTTGTGGTCATCTTCATGGCTGTCCAAAGTTGTCCTTTGTAGCTTATGATCTTTAGAATGTCCAGGAATTGCCCCTTTCCCAAAAAAAACTCCAAACTGTAAAAGGCAGATTAATGTGACAAGTACTATCACATCTTGTGTTTGGGAAGAAACCAATAGTATTAGTGTAAGGCTGCTGTTTAAATTTGATCCCTTTCTTAAAGGATTTCATAATTATGAATTAAAATGTTTTCCAGCAGCTCAACAAACAATGTTTGACACTGAATAGATGCAGATATAAAATCTTATTTAATAACAGCCCTTTTAATGCACAAATTTATCTGAAAGGTAGGGTGGGGCGATGGAATTGTACAGGTTTGGCAGCTACTGACATTTTTTGAGTAGCACCAGGAGTTGAAAGAGAGCTGCTAGTTCCCTCGAGCCATTTGCTCACAAATTGTATAACTGATATTGGCTAAGGCACTCACTTTGGAGGATGGGGAAAATAGCCTATCAAGTAGGAGTGTTTAATTGTTTGAGCTGAACTAATTTAGATAAGCGTTTGTATTAAATGTACTTTCCCCTACATGTCATCTTAAAATTTAGAACTTTTTGAAATGTTACCATATTGGTCACAATTTTGATAGTGTTTTCTTACGACTTTTTTTGTGTCTTGTATCAGTAACAGTTCAAGTAAGGCTCATTTTTGATTTTAAAATGTAATTGTTTCAATGTGTGCTTAAATAACGGCGAGTGTCATTAGCCTCACCATTATTTTAACAGCAAATTATGGCCCAATAACCTGTAAATAATTAACACATTGTTTAAAGCTCTATTTAGTGTCAGGAAGAATAACTGTCTAGTCTCTCTACTAACCAGGAGTCATTTCTACAAATTCAAGCATAATTTGTACAAGGATGATAACAGAACTTAGAGGTTATAATTATCAGGAAAGACTGAACAAGCAGGGGCTCTTTTCTGTAGCAAAGAGAAAGCTGAGGGGTAACCTAATAGAGAGCATTAAAATTCTGAAGGGCTTTAATAGGGTAGACGTAGAGATGTTTCACTTGTGGTGTAATCCATAACTAGGGGTTATAAATATAAGATAGTCATTAATAAATCCAATGAAGAATTTAGGAGAAACTTCTTTGCCCAGAGAATGGTAAGAAAGTGGAACATGCTACCACATGGAGTAGCTGAGGCAAATAGCATAAATGCATTTAAGGGGAAGCTAGATAAGTACATGAGGGAGAAAGGAATAGAAGGGTATGCTGATAGAATTAGATGAAGTGGGGTGGGAGGAGGTTTATGTGGAGCATAGACAAGTTGGGCTGAATGGCCTGTTTCTGTGCTGTAAGTTCTCCTATAATTCAATACTTTGATGGTAAAAGTATTCATCTCTATGTTCAAGTGGGCTTGTAATGTCTTGCTCTTTTTAGATAAATCTCATTCCTGCAAGAACCTGCTCTTGCCATCTACTTAACGTTTTATCAAAATAACATGCAAGTTTTGTTTTGAAATGGAAAATTTGTAAAGAATAAACTGATTGTCTTACTGTAATATATCACACCAATACATTGTTTTGGGGATTATATTAAGAACACCATCTTGCTTTACATAGAGACAATAGTTTGATAATGCTTTAGTCAATTGTTTAGTCATTCCATTTTGTTAAAATAGCTTGCATTGAAGTGAGAAGCAAATTCAATTTCTTGGTAGTGTGGAAGCTCTGCATGTTTTATTTTCTTTTGCACATTCTGGAACTCAAAATGGCTTCTTAATTTTAGGGAACAGCACAGACGGCGACTGCAAACTCTAACCAGACTACGTCCTCAGCAAATCAACAGGTATGCTTTAAGATTTCTTTCTGTTGGGCTTTAGTCAGTGTAATAATTCCAACTCCAGGAGATATTGAGGAACAAGATCTCAGCTCCTGATCTTGCATGCTGCGAGTTTTCTGCAGGTGAGATTAGGGAAGCAATTACTGAAGACTGGAAATAGGTCGACTGGTCTCTTGGCCACTAGTGGCCTGGGGAAGCTGCATTGCAGAAAAACGATGGTTAATTTCTCCAGTGTTTTTGTTTTTGCATCTTTTTATCATAAGACATGATGCTATCCTCTGAAGAATTCACTGATTTTAAATAATACATCATGATTGTATCAAATAACTTGGGTTTCACAATTACCTTTTGGTTAAATTGGATCTGTATAATATAAAAATGTCCATAGTGTGCATTTAAGTTACACTTTTCATCTGTGATTTAATAACTGTTTGAATTGCATTTACCAGCAGTTTTAGATATCCAGATTGACCAATCTATTTTGATGTATGGATTACAGTTGATTTTATTTTTCTCCATAGTGTCCTCATTCCTAATGAAAAAGTAGTCTGAAGCATTCATTCTTTTTCTCCCTCAGGTACCAGACAATCCACCCAACTATATTCTATTCCTCACTAATTTGCCTGAAGAGACTAATGAGATGATGTTGTCTATGCTGTTTAATCAGTAAGTAGAAATTATGAAAAATTCATATAAATGTTATTTGGATGATTTTATGTATTGTAGCGAAAGTGAAGTCCAAGGGTATATTTTTTTCAAAGCACTGTTACTTTTTATTGAAGAAAATGATGAATTTACCTTGGATTTATTCACTTTTTAAAAAAATGTTGAGTTTTCATGCCAGAACAAATACACTCAATGTCCATTACATAGAGCATTTCGGAGCAACTCCATTGCAAATGGGATGCAACTTAACACCAGCCTGAGGACTACTGTGAAGGTGACCAATACTGGAAAACTATGCTACAGGCTGGGGATACAAATTCCATACCTGTAGGATAGTTTACCAGGCTTGGGCAGTTTCAGAGCAGTCCGACTGGTTTGAACTCCTGTTTGAAATGGAGCCGCTCTGGGATGCACACAGGTACTTGTCTGTAGTTAGTCATTGAAGCAGCCTAGCAGTGGCAGAAGAAAAATTAACATTTTCAAATAGTCAAATTTTTAAGTAAGCTATTTTACAAAAGTAAAAAGTACTTTCAATAAACTGTGCTCCCCTTAGACCATCCTTTTTTAACTGATTAACTGCCTAACACACAGTAAGTAAAATGGCTTTATTTCAGATTACACTCAAATGCTGCTTCTCAATTACATGTATTCTGACTTTTAAGGTAATACTGTTAACCAACATTTGCAGTTGATTTTTTTTTTGTCTTTTGGAATACTGGTCATTTAGGACCATATTACATTTGTGTTCTTTTGACTTCAATGCTTTTTATATTTTTTGTGTATATTTTTCCATCACTTTCAGTTTCTTGGTCTTCACATTATCTGCAAGTGGGCAATCTGTTCACAGGCTTCAATCAATGTTGCTGGGTATACAACCATGCCCCGGTATCAGCTTTTTGCTCTCAAGCATCCTGTAGGAAATAAATTTTCTGCTTGGCACTTCCCTTTAACACCATGACTGAGATCAGGAGTCCAACAGATTGGGGGATTGCATGCATAAACCATGTCCCTCTGGTGTCTGATACTGCAGTGCTGCTATTTTATCATAGTTTTCAAGTTGGTGAATTTGAGTTGTTTCAAAGCAAGGTTTGCAAGACAAAGCTTGTTCAGAAATTTCTCACTGACATTGGATTTCTTAAAATAGAGACTATTTAAATATGCCAGTTGTAATTGTATGATTAATATTATGTACACTAAATTAATAAATCAGATTCTGAGGCAAATGACAAAGTTCCTAAGATTGGTACTGCTGTTCATAAGAACTCATTTCCAGTTCCTAACAAAGACCTATTGCTCTCCAATATTCACGAAAAGCCTTTCATATCGGTTTGTTTTATCCTGCAGGAGTTGGCATCTCATACTTGCTACATGACCTGTTGGATTTTTAAACCCACTGTTTTGTACATGTGAACAGTTGGTATTTTTCATTTTTACCAGTTCCTGTTTAGTACATTTTAAAATCAATAATGGAATTATCTGAATTAGCTTCACAAATCAACTTGAAAGATGTTACAAATTAAATTGTTTTTTTGCTGTTTGAAACAATTGCAGTACTTAAACACTAATTGCTTTTATTTTTATAACCTAGGTTCCCTGGTTTCAAAGAGGTACGTTTGGTGCCTGGCCGACATGACATAGCTTTTGTTGAATTTGAGAATGAAGGACAAGCTGGGGCTGCACGTGATGCATTACAGGGATTCAGAATTACACCATCTCACGCCATGAAGATCACTTATGCCAAGAAATAATTTTGAGGTCCTCGGGAGAAAAACTGTTCCAACTGGCTTATTTTGACCTTGATTGCAGTTTACTTATCACTGAAAATAAACCAACAAAACTTCTGAAGAAATTGATCAGCTTTGTGGGCTTCTCAACGACTGCAGTCTATCAAAAATTGAAATGTGGCTTACAAATGGGAACTAGTTAATTTTCTGCACGTTATTGGCTACAGACATGAGATTGTGAAGAGACTGTCCTTATTGTTTTATACAATAAATGTAGGTTTTTCAGTAACTTTTTCAGAATTATAGCAATTATTTTATAGTGAAATTTGGGGGAAAAAAGTCCCTGATTTCCAGATTGTTTCTTTGAAGCTCACAATAAAGCATGTAAATTTTGACACACAATTATAGAGGAGTTGTAGAGAATATATATCTCATTTGCATGGGTGCTTAAATTTATGTATGCCAATCCTGCCCAAGAAATCTGCTCAAACATCTTTAACAGTGCTGCTCTACATTACAATAAAGTTTGACATGATCTCTAATTTATATGTAATGAAGACCAGGCGCCAGTGTATAATTTTAAATTGACTAACTTGGGTGGGGGGGAAAATGGGGAGCTGCATAAGCAAATTTAAGGTTGGATTTTCTCAACAGATGTTAGTAGCGGACAGGTGGAACACCTTTATAGACATCAGCTGAGCATGCAGAATAAATCATAAGCAGTAGCAAGTGTAGACTAAACAAGCTTGACTCTAAATGGATTAACATATTAATCAATAGCTAAAGAGGAAGAATGATCTCCACAAAAAGAAAGGTGGAGGTATCCACTGGGATGAATATAGGAAGATCCGTAATAAAAAGGTCGGTGGGCTAGAGACAGATCAAAGGGGTGAGGAGAAGAGAGAGAATAGCTGCAGCTATAAAACATAAATTCTTACAATACAATAACAGTAGGAGGCAACAGGGAAGAGGTGAAAACCATAAAGGATGCAATTGGGCTGAAACTGAGGAGCATGTAGGAGTTAATATTTACTTTCTTCAATTAGTCACTAGTTATCAATGAAGACATGAACAACATACCCTTAGATAGGCTTAAAGGGCTCTGAATAAATAAATCCCCATGAATACATAGTACATCTCAGTATTAAGATCAGGGAGGAGATGTGAAACATGGATAGTCATTGAGGGTCAGTAAACAGTGGGGAGGAACCAGTAGATTGTGAACAGGCTAACATGTTTATTTTCAGACGGTGACAAAAAAGATATAGGCAACTACAGGCCCATTATTCTTTAATACAAGGTAAAATAATAGAATTCATTACCAATAGGTAATGCCTGTAGGATAATTATCTAGCAAACAACATATAAAACTTCCAGAAGGAGCAGAATTTTGCCTGACTAGATGTCTTGAAGTGCTGCTCCAAGTGCACTGCGGAAGGCCTTACAAAGCCATTTGATAAAGTTCTGCATAAAAGGCAACTAATTAAACTCTAGTGGGAATTCAGAGCAAATCTTGGGAATGGAAAAGATATTTTGAAGGATAGAAAGGATCAGGTACTAGGTAGTTAAGTTACAGGGAGTGGGATGCCCAACGAAAGATGTTTGGACCACTGCAATTCTAAGTTACATCTTTGACTTGGAATCAGAAACAATGTAATTGGCAGATATCATCCATCAGGAGGGGGTGGGAGGTGAAATCTGAGGAGGCATTACAGGAATGAGATCAAGTGGGCAGATTAATGGTGGTTGAAACATTCCTTAAATTGTGTTGAAATAATTATGGGTGAGGTTGAAAGAAATTTAGGGATCTTAGTAAATTTGGTGCTCAACATGTCCAACCACTGCAGAGCAGCAATCAACAAAAAAAATAGAATGCTGAACCATATAGCTATGTCCTCTGTAGAGTACAGGTCAGAGGAGGTCATAGTCAAACTATAGTGCTCTGGGCTGGAGCACATCTTCAGTGATGTGCCCAGCTTTGGTCCCTAAAACACAAGGTAGACATTCAAGGCCTGGAAGTAGTTTGGAGAAGAGTCCCTGGATAGATCCCTAGTATCAGAAGGCAGGTTGGAGAAACGTGGGCTTTTCAGCTGTAAGAGGATGTAACTGAGAGGTGACCTTACGTAGGAACATAAGGTACTAAATGGTATGGAAGAGATAAACCCAGAAAATTACTTCAAACTAAACTATGGGAGTCAGGCAAGGGTGTATAGGTTCAAGCTAATGAATGGTAAATTTAAACTGATCTTGAGAGGTTCTTCACACAGAATGATCAACACATGAAATGGATTTCTATGTGGAATAATAGGATAAAAACCTTAATCATTTGGATGCTGCAATGGGAGGAGTGTAAGGTCTTTTTGATTGAGGAACTAAGATGGACTAAATGGCCTTATTCACATTTATCTTGTGAATCAAGTACAATGCTATGTACATGAATGGTTGAACATTTAGGAGTTCTAAATCATGAATTACTTATGAGGAAAGAAAGAACTTGTATTTTACAGTGTCTTTCACAACCTCGGGACGTCCCAAAGTACTTTCCAGCCAATGACGTACTTTTGAAGTAGTGTCACTGTTGCAATGTAAGATAGTGGCACCAATTTGATCACAGCAAGCTCCTATAAACAGCAGTAAGATAAATGACCAGTTAATCTGTTTTTGTGTTGGTTGGGTGTTAACTATTGGCCAGGACACCAGGAGAACTCCCTCATGTTCTTCGAATAGTGCGATGGGATCTTTTATGTCCACCTGAGAGGGTAGATTGGGCTTCAGTTTAAAATCTCACCAAAAAGGTAGCACCACTACCAGTGTAGTATTCTCTCTGTATTGCACTGAAGTGTTAGTCTGAATTATGTGATCGTGTCTCTGGATTATGTCTTGAACCCACAATCTATCCATTTGGAATAAAAATCGGGTGAGCCCTATAAAGGACAACTGATCTCCACCACATTACTGCCCAGGTGGTGATGATGAAAATCTACCCCAATGTCTTCAAGGAGCAGCATGGAAATAAGGTAAAGGAGGAGCCAAAGATGAAACCTTGAAATACTCTGGAAGTGAATTTATGGAGGCAAGAGGAAAAATTATTGTTGATGTACCAGCTCCTTTGGCACAAGTAGGAGTGACCCAGGCATAAAACCTGGATAGGGCAGAGCATAAACAAGGTTGTACAGATTTGAATATTGAGTACAGAGCTGTGTTACATCAACACGTTCAAGAACCTTGGAGGGAAAGCAAAAATATGGAATAGGAGTTGGCAATGATAAGAAGGGTTGAAGGTATTTTTATTGAGCAGGGGTAATGATAGTTTTGAAAAGGAAGGGAAATGGTTCATGAGCAAAGGTAGCCATTTATGCAAGATTACTGTTTGGCAGTGAGGTATGTCAGCAGCTAAATTTTAAACTTCAAATTAATTTTTTTTAAAGAGGCAGGAGATGCTTCAAACAGAGGGAAAGAGGAGCCTGGGGGAAAAGTGGTAGGAATAATCGTGGATGGCCACAGATGGAGCTTAAGAGAAAGAATCGCTGACCGGATGATGCCTTGTTAGGAATCATCTTAAAAGACAACTCTGCATAGACCAGTGATTGAATTTTGACAGTTGAGATCAATATAGCTCAATGCTGCACTTATCCACTTAGCTGTTGGAGGACTTTTTAAGAATAATTTACTAACCCATTAACAGCTCAGTGACCGTACCTTTTAATAGTGTGAAGTTTTTGCAAAGATTTTAGTAAGTTACTAGCTTTACAAAGTGTAATTAATGTTGCATAATTATTTGTACATCCTGTTCAAACACATTCAGTGTATCAAGCTACTGAATACTATGCATTCTGATCAGTACAAGCTGTAACAGTTCACAGCAGGCTTATATTTTATCCAATATCCTCTGCATTACTCAATCTCATGTGCCACTCTCTGTCCTCCGTGTTGTCTTTTTCCTGCTTTTCAGTTTATGTCCTTCAGCATTTGACTGTATTCTTTTGATGATCTTTTCCCAGCCATCCTAATCTGTCCTGTGTTGCCACCACAAGCTATAGCCTTTTACCTATTATGCTCACCTATTTACAAAATCATTTAATTTTTAGGCACATAATTGTTTTCAGAAGCATTGACAGTGGAATATCTCTCACTGCTTTTTGATGGCTTTTTTTTGGTTCGATAAAACTGTGGCGGTAATTGAAACTATATTACCGTATTAAATATCCCAATGGAAACTCGCATTGAACTTCCAAACCTTCTCCATTTAGCTGAAGCTGTGGCTGATTTTACAATTGAAATATTACTCTTTCGTCGATATAGGATTTACTGAACAGAGGGTTCGGGGTATGAAGGACTTCTAATGTTCCTCTGTATTGGATTGTGGTATTATGAAACATGACTTAAAACACACAGTTTAATTTACACATACTACAATATGACTTAAAACATGTTAATTTAATTCACATAAACAATGAGGAGGTTGGTATAAATATATAATGTTTAATCAAGGTTTTTCACATTTGTAGCACAGTTGCTCCACGTGTTCTGATTATGGTGTCTGTTGGTAAAGTCCTCAGCTGCACGCCTCAATATTGCTGTCAAGATGTACAAATATTTGCTTGAATGATGTTTTGAGTTATGTTGTACTTCACAATTATGCTTCCAGATATGTGAAGCTGTTGTTCTGTTTTAATACATCTTACTGCACTGTAATTATATTCTCTCCGTGTGATCCTGCATCATCCTAAAATATCAACAAGTTCCATTTTTTTCAAAAGAAATTCACAGATTTAGATTTTTTTTTAGTTTTTGCTAAAATCTACAGCTCAGTAAGGGCTTTGTTTAATTTTTTAAAAAGTCACATGGTTGATCTCCCCAGGTGAAAACAGCGATCTGATATTGCAGCAGATGCTTGATCCATCAACAACAAATGATATGTATGAGTTTTAGCTCTTCTCAGCTATGATGGTAGGTTGTACAAACACTGAGAATAAAATGATCAATCATCTACTATGACTCATGAGCGAAGAGGAGAAAATTGGGGAAAAAAATTTATCAACTTCTAATTTGTGATGTTTTTAAACCCATTCTCTTTAAATCTATGTAAATAATATTTTATATTGCTTCCATGCTTTGAGTGAGATGCTCAAACGAGATCTCGTCTGCCTGTTCCAGTGGTACATGTGAACATTAAAGATCCCATGGACTACTCAAAGACCAGCAAATTCTCCTGATGTCCTGGACAACAATCCTCCCTTAAACAGTACTTCCATAAAAAAACATGAACTGGTCATTCATCTCATTATTGTGGGATTTTGCTTTGTCTGTCTACAGTCCATTTATTTCAAAAACAATTCATTGTGTGTAAGGCACTATGTAAATTTAGTAATTTTAAAAGTATGGAGACTCAGTGGTGCAGTGGATAAGATATTCCCTTTCACTTCTGGAGGCTGGGTTCAAATCCAGCCTGGTTTGATAGGATGGAAGACCCTTGGGTGTAAACATCATATGTGAAATGAGTTTAGGTGGTCTTAATCTAATTGTTAGAGGGTCCAGGCCCACAGCACAAAACTGTTCCTATATTGGCAACCACACTCAATGAGGCCACAGGATGGCTGGAGTGGAGAAATAAAAAAAATTACACTGATGCAGTTGTGTGTGCTCTTTTGAGACCTCCTCTGCACTTAACTGTTACACGTGACCTGACAGTGTTGATGCTCACATTGGATGCTCAAAATGTTAAATGTTCTATTGTCCAACATAAACATACCTCACCTTCATAAGCTTAATAATATTACATCTCCATGTTTGTGTTTTCTTGTGTGCTAGGAAGGCTCATAGAATAGCAATCAAGACCCTATTTTCACCATGCTGCATATTTTCTCCATGCAGGAAAAAGCATCAGCTCTAACTTGTTTTTTTTTTGTCCACCAGTCCTCTGGCACTATTCCCTTTTCTAATGAAATTTTACATATATGTAATAGTGCCTCTGTTATCTCCTCCCTAACTTCTTTTAATATTCACGGATGCAATCTCTCCGGACTAGGGGTTTTATCCTCCCTAAGTTTGATTAATTTATCAATTATCTCCCCCCTTTCTATCTTAAATGTTTTTATATCTTCTTTGATCTCTTCTTCCAATGTCATACCCACCTTGTTAGTCTCCCTGGTAAATACTGAGGCAAAGTAACTATTCAATATTTCTGCCATTTTGCAGTCATTACCTGTGAGTTTATCTTGTGCATCTCTTCGTGGCCCTATCTCTATTCTGATTTTTCTTTAGTTATTTATGTCTCTGTAGAATATTTTACTATTTCTTTTTATATTCCTTGATAATTTAATTTCGTAGTTCCTCTTTGGTTTCTTAATTGTTTTTCTGACTTCTTTCCTAACCTCTTCGTATTCCCTTTTGTCATCCTCCTTTATTGTCTACGTACTTAGAGTATGCTTTTTCCTTTAGTTTCAATTTTACACATCTCTTTATTCATCCATGTTGGCTAGTTTGTTCTTGCTTTTTAGAGGAATATATTTCTCCTGAACTCTATTGATCACCGTTTTAAATATTTCCCACTGCTGTTCTCCCTCTTTGTCAATTTTTTTTCCAGTTTACCTTCCCTAGTTCCACTCTCATCCCCTCAAAATTAGCCTTTCTCCAATCTATTACTCTGGTCTTTGTCTTACTTATGTCTTTCTCAATTGTTATTTTAAACCTTATTATGTTATGATCGCTATTGCCTAGATGTTCTCCTATGCTTACTTCTCTTATCTGCTCTGGTTCATTTCCCATTACTAGATGCAGCAGTGCTTCCTCTCTTGTTGGGTTTCTAACATATTGGGTAAGAAACTAGTCCTGCACACACTGTTAAAACTCCATTCCCTTTTCCCCTTTCCCTACCTCCTGCCAATTTATTTGGGGGTAGTTGAAATATCCCATGATTATTATTTGATGTTTTTTATTCATTTCATAGATTTGCCTACATATTTCATCCTCCATTTCCCTTCCACTATTAGGTGGTCTGTAGAATATACCTATTAAGGTGATCGATCCCTTCTTATCCTTTGTCCCAATCCATATGGATTCTGTTTCTATCTTAATGTTACTTATATCCCTTTTTTCTATTGCCATTATGTTTTCGCTAATTAATACAACTACCCCATCCCTCTTCTTTCTTCCCTATCCTTTCAAAATACATTTATCCTGCAATATTTAACTGCCAGTCAAGTTCCTTATGTAGCCATGTTTTAGTTATCCCTGCCACATCTAGCTCCTCGCTCTAAAATATTGCCTCCAGTTCCCATGTTTTGTTTCGTGTGGCCAGGGAAGGGGATTAAATCGGTGTAAATTGGTGAGAAAAGTGATCAGAGAGTAAAAAAAGTAACTTCAATTAGTGGAATTTAAATTGAGAAAAGGCATTTAACTTTGGCAAAAGAAAATTGTACATTCCTCTAACAGAATAATTGTTTTCCTGATCTTTTGTTGTTTGCAAATATGGATCAATTGTAAGAAACAGTGGTAATAAAAGTAAGAGGGAGTTAACATTAACCTGTCAAAGACACTAAACAGAATCAGGTTGACTTGGAAGATTTGCACCCTTCCCCTTCTCCCCTGCCCTTTTCCCACCCCCTCCCTTCCCCACCCCCTCCTCTTCCCCACCCCCTCCTCTTCCCCACCCCCTCCTCTTCCCTACCTCCTCCTCTTCCCTACCTCCTCCTCTCTCTATATCTGCCTTCTTACCTCTCTCTCTCCACCCTCTTTCTTTCTGCTCCCACTGTCTTTCTTCCACCTTCCCAACTAGCTCCTTCTCTCCTCCCCCTTGGAGAAAATTTATGGGGCATTAAAAACAATTGTGTCTTTTTTCATTTTCTTTGAATCGTTTTATTTATTAGTTATAAAACTAATGGAGATGGGGAAAAAGGCTTTGGACTGGGCTGGTGGTTGGAGGTCATGTGATGAAACCTACAGGAACATTTCCAACCAGAGTCAGCAATCCTAGCTCAGTCTGTGCAGGGGGGTTTGGGATAAATACTGGTTTCTGATCCTATCCTTCCATTTCTGCTGTGTGGGGCATTTGATTTTGTCATGTAAACCACAATTTACTGCTCAGTGGGGAATGGGAAGATTAATTTACTCTAGACATTTCTGTTCAGTGGGAGGGTTGCCAATCTTTCCTTTGTTTAGTCCAAGCCCAGAGAGTGGTTTAGAATGTTGGTGCTGTGCCCTGTGAGAAGTGCTGCAAACACCAAGCCCGCTGCCCTTTGTAATGGCCGGTTTTGATGTGTGAAGTTCAAGTACAGATTGTTTTTTTCTGAGGCTCCCAGTTCAGAATTGTCACCTTCACACAGAACCTGTGTCCAAACCAGAGTCCAGGAAAATAGGGAGAGAGATGCAATAATATTTGCAGATGTCACGTGATCAGATGCCATGTGGTCGGATGTCACGTGATTTGAATGTCAGGTTATCGATCCTCCAGGAATGCCTTCTACCAGAGTTGGTAACTCTAGGACGTGGGGTAGGGTTCCCAACCCTCCCGGAATGACTGGGAATTTGCCGGAATTGGGTTTCCTCCCCCAGGCGCTGCCTTTAGCAGCTCAGGAGAGCAATGATTTAAATTTCCCATTGCATTGCGCCACCCCGCTTCCCCCCCCCCCCCCCCCCGCAATGTCACTGGCTTTTTTTAGAGAAGCCTACGGCTTGGTGACGTCACCCACAGAGAGCCATGGCCACGTGGGGTGTAGTTGGAAGGGGGCTGGTGAGTTGTGAATCGGGGGGGAGGGGGCTTGGGAATCAGTGTTGTCGGCATTTGGAGAGTCTCAGCAATCGAGGGGGATCTGTGAAATAGTGGGTGTTTCTGAAATGGGAGAGTCTCCTCTGTTTCCCCTCTTCACAGGTGCCTTCCTGGTTCATGGAACTTGTTGCACAACAGCGCCTGGTGCAAAACCACGAACAAAAATACTCAACTACACATGATCCAACCTGAAAATGCAATAACATTTGTGGAAGTCATGTGATCAGACATCACATGGTCAGATGTCATGTGGTTCGAATGTCACATGATCAAACTTCCAGAAATGCTTCCGACTAGGGCGTAGGGATGTGAGTTTGATGTTGCATGTAGGATTTAGTGCTTTGTCTGGCTCTGGTGTTGTTGTTGATGATTTGGGGGGTGGGGATGCAGTCCTGATTTCCTTTTTGTAGAGGGAGTCTAACTTTATACTGCATTGGTGAAAGGGTTGCATCAAATGTTTACTGCTTCGTTTTACCCCACACTTGCTATTCTGCTGGGTTTTTCGAAGTTTTTTTTCATGCTACAGGTTCAGTGTGAAGGCCATTTAGTGGGGCGGGGGGTGGTCATTGCATCTTACTCAGGGGAGGGGGGCGTCTTTCTGTGATTCTTACGCATTAGGGGGGTGGCTGGGTTTTTGCTTAGTGAGATGGGGTGGGGGAGTGTTGTTTCTTGCATGTGTGTATGTATGTGTGTTTCTTGCTGTGTGTATGTGTGTGGGGGGGTCTACTTTGCCGCTCGTATCGCTTGTCTGCTGTTACTAATATAGGCTACCGCGCCAAGGATACACACCGGCTATTCTTCTTCAACAGGGCTGGGGGAAGGTTGCGATTCTTGCTGTACGGTTGAGGGAGCGCGGTGTAGACTACTGACCATCGCGGGGCGGGCGGGTAGGTGGTTTGTCCTGTTTGGGGTGGGATTTTTGCTTTAGCACCGTTTATTTTCCTTTCTAATGGTTTCAGCACAGCCATTCTTCTGCTTCCAGCTGTAAGACTTCCGGCGGCTAGTTTCCTGCCTGGTTTTCCATCCTTGACTGCTGCAGAATTTCGAAAGTTTTCTCTTTTCATTCCTAGTGCACATTGAGTCCCACTTGTGTTTTCCGTTCAGTTTTCACCTTTAAATTAATACTCCGGTGATGAGCCTGTAAGGAATTTACGCATGTACTTTGAGAGGCGTATATTTACTTTAGATTTTTTTCAAATGGACAGAAACCGATTTCAAAGCACCAATGCTGATTGACAGTAATTTCTGCTTCATTTAACTGCTGTCAAGAGGTCATGATGATCGATTAATTTAAGAAAGGAAGATTTGAGGATTATTCAGGGTCTCTTATGGGGCTGTCAGGTAACGTTAGGTTCTGCCTCATTGCTTCGAAATGATCACAAAACGTTACCTCCACAGCGCCACCTATAAATTGAGACCGCTTTTTTAATGTACAGGTTGAAAGATGTCCTTCACCAGAATGTCATTGACTTTCTTCAAGCATTTGGTTTACCCCACCATGAGGAATATTTTTCAGACATTCTCATGGTGTATTCCTACAAATCTGACCAAACAAACCTGACAAGCATGATGACTTTACAACAGTTTCAGGCATTTACAAGTTGCTTCTGATTCCTTTGTTGTAAACCTGCAAAATATACATTTTTCTGCAAGTCCTTTGGGAATACCAAATTTTAAAAACTATACAACCTTACTGAGTTACAAGGAGAGGTTTGGCAAAGAAACAGGAGAAATTAAGACTGTTTGCAAATTTGGCCTTCATTTAATGTAACAAATTTAAATTCTTTTTCATCACTTTTGTCATTGTATTCCTGAAATTTCTGGTTGTTGCTGAAGTGCTTTTGAACAAAAGCCAGAGAAAATCTGTATTGTCAAACCATATTGTCTACAAAAATCATTTAAGTGCAACAGTAAATGTGTGCATGCATTTCAATAACTTAATTCTCTTATGAGTGGCAAGAAAACTGACAAAATGGATAGATTAAGCAATTCACATGTACCTCCTACTGTGTTAGATCTGTGAGAGTACATCAAAGTAACACCTCTATAATTGAAGAAAATTTGTCTTTTTTTGCCAGCTGATAGATAAACGGTGAGTACTATAAATCATTGGACACATTTGATTTAAAAATTGCATCAGTTACCACAGAGACAAAATAAAACACCTTGTCCCCTTTATTACACTTTTTGCCTTCATGTAGTAAGATTGATAACAAGCATAATCTAACCTTAGTATACATATAATCTGGCGACAAGTCATGACAAAATAAGTTACACGTTGATTTTGCGCACTTTTTGTGATGAGGTGGTGCAATACTATAACTTGGCACCTCTTATAAGAGCTGCTGACAACAGCAAAACTGTATTCAGTAGAAAGGAAGAATTCTTATGCAGTGTCTTATCGCCTACCCAGGATGTCCCAAAGCTCTTCACAACCAATTAATTACTTTTGAAGTACAGCCCTTATTGTTAATCTAGTTTAAGCTTACATTGTCAGGGCATTTGGCTATAATGTTTGTGTGCATGTATAACTGATGGTCAAATTAAAGACAAATAGTGCTAAGAAATAAACATCCCCGTGCTTTGCATCCTTTCAGTCTCAGGTACTCGAAGGCCAATTCTTCCTCACACACGTAGACACCTAACTTACAGTCTGTTATAAAATGAAAACTTAGTGTGCAGTTAACAGCAAGTAAAATCATTATTTATAAACTGGTGAAAATATATCAGTTGATCACCAAACGTCGACAGCGTAAGTTGGACCCTGTGTTGACAACCAAGTTAAAAATTAGCGAGAAACTGCTTCCATAAACATTTTTAAGAAAACAAACACTAACAAAAATATAAACAAATGAAGACATACAAATTCAAATCTGTCATTCAGGCTTTCAAAACTAAAAATATGTACATCAATATATTTTTGAATGTACCAAACTAGCAACGGCTACAGGAAAGTAAATGTACCAAACTAGCAACGGCTACACGAACATAAATATACCATAGCTTTATATTCAAGCCATATTTTCCATATGTTTTACAGTTAAAGAGGATGAAAAGTGTGCAGTAGCAAAGTGCTACCGTCACAATTACAGCCAGTGTGAACGAGCTCGGGAGCGCGCATTGGTGAAGGCAGCAGGGTGGCGTCGCGCGCTCTGGACTGTGTTCGACAGTGCAGGAGCGCGCGGGGCGGAGTTAGTGAGCACGCGCCGCGCAGTGGGGATCGAACGCTCGAGGTTGATGTGAGAAGAGGAAACGGCCGTGAGTAGTGGAGCTTGTCAGTCAGTTAGTCCAGTCACTGCGGAACAAACCCAGCACATACAAGCCAGCTCTCGACCGTGAGAATCGGGCGCTTTTAATGATTTGGGAGCTGTCCTTCGAGCTGCCTGGCGGTTTGTAAACGAACTTCTTTTGCTGAGATTTGATGATCTGAGGGAGGGGAAAAGGCCCCGATAACTACTAATAACCGCAGAGGGAATTCTAGGAGGTTGTGGTGGTAGTGTTCGTGCTGGAGAGTAGGCACAGGATCCAGTGAGTTAATACTTTGAGCGTTTTATACTTGGAATCATACTGCCCACCCTCCCGGAGAAAAAGTTTAAAGGTAAGAGTTTGCTCTGGGAGCTTTCTAGTTGCATCAGGTGACGCAATTGTGTTGGAATGCGTTTTGGGCTTGGCTATGCATTTCACTGTGCTGCAAGCGACGTGCATGTCCGGTTCTAACCTGCATGGTGATACCGTGTTCACCATGTTTTTGTACAGTTTCCAAAAAAAAGTGAAAGCTTCTCAGTTATTCCAAGGTTACAGATCCGCTTGCTAGGTCACAAACTCTTCGTCTTTATTTATAATATCTACAAAGTTCTCAGCCTCTTTCAGGTCCTGTGCTTGCGGGAAAAAAACACAATTTTACAAGGCTCTCATGTCCACTTCAAGGTTTTCGAAGGAATATGTTACTGGATGCCGTAAACGTGCAGTGTACTTTAGAAGCCGTCAGGAAGGTTAACTGGCTCATCAATCATTCCCCTATCTTGATGAAACTGAACTTCAGGTGGGAATTTCAGTATTTTCCCACAGAAAAACACAAATCCGCGATCATGTGAGAGGGTGGGTGGATTCTGTTAATTGGTTTCAAGAAGATTAGGCTTTTATCCCCCAAAGTGTGCACATTACTAAATTATTTTCTCCGAAATATGCTTCTGATAAATTTCATATCTTGGTGTGTTTATTGAACAATAATCAGATTACTGTTATTAAAGATTGCGTCAGTGTTCCACCTTCATTTCTAAAGCAGATCTCCTTGGGAACTTAAGTATTTTGATGGCTATAACAAGGTGTGTTCCATAGGGATCATATTACATTAGTTGGGATAATTTGCAGTTCACAAGTGAAACTGACCGTAACTTGTGAGTTGATTAAAATCCTAGTTAACGTAATCCTTACTGTTCTATCCCGATATGTTTTAAATACATTTATTTTAAGAGTTAAGTTTTTTTTTATTCGTTCATGGGATGTGGGCGTCACTGGTGAGGCCGGCATTTATTGCCCATCTCTAATTGCCCTTGAGCAGGTGGTGGTGGTGAACCGCCTTCTTGAACCGCTGCAGTCCGTGTGGTGAAGGTTCTCCCACAGTGCTGTTAAGAAGGGAGTTCCAGGATTTTGACCCAGCGACTATGAAGGATCGGCGATATATTTCCAAGTCGGAATGGTGTATGACTTGGAGGGGAACGTGCAGGTGGTGTTGTTCCCATGTGCCTGCTGCTCTTGTCCTTCTAGGTGGTAGAGGTCGCGGGTTTGGGAGGTGCTGTCGAAGAAGCCTTGGCGAGTTGCTGCAGTGCATCCTGTGGATGGTACACACTGCAGCACAGTGCGCCAGTGGTGAAGGGAGTGAATGTTTAGGGTGGTGGATGGGGTACCAATCAAGCGGGCTGCTTTGTCCTGGATGGTGTTGAGCTTCTTGAGTGTTGTTGGAGCTGCACTCATCCAGGCAAGTGGAGAGTATTCCATCACACTCCTGACTTGTGCCTTGTAGATTGTGGAAAGGCTTTGGGGAGTCAGGAGGTGAGTCACTCGCCGCAGAATACCCAGCCTCTGACCTGCTCTTGTAGCCACAGTATTTATATGGCTGGTCCAGTTAAGTTTCTGGTCAATGGTGACCCTCAGGATGTTGATGGTGGGGGATTCGACGATGGTAATGCCGTTGAATGTCAAGGGGAGGTGGTTAGACTCTCTCTTGTTGGAGATGGTCATTGCCTGACACTTGTCTGGCACGAATGTTACTTGCCACTTATCAGCCCAAGCCTGGATGTTGTCCAGGCCGTGCTGCATGTGGGCTCGGACTGCTTCAATATCTGAGGGGTTGCGAATGGAACTGAACACTCTGCAATCATCAGCGAATATCTGCTTTCTGACCTTATGACGGAGGGAAGCTGAAGATGGTTGGGCCTAGGACACTGCCCTAAGGAACTCCTGCAGCAATGTCCTGGGGCTGAGATGAAGCAATTGATTTACACTTAAGGGCCTATATATTTAAAAGCAACTGAGTTTAAGATAACCACCATTGGTGTTATAAAGTAAAGTTAATTCTCATTTCTAAACATCCTCCTGTATCAGGGGTCCAAATTGTGTTGTCACCCACAAAAATATCACAAATGAATGAAAATACCTCAAACAAATGTAAATGTGAAAACTGTCTGAGCTTAAGAAGGCTGTAATCTGATTTTGGGGTTCAGATCATGGTCATAAACTGAGTATTAGTTTTGTGGTTTAGAGTGTCATTTACAGTCATTATTAGACTACGGCATTAAAATTCTCTGAGGTCTCCATTGTTTACTGTGTCAAGTAGTTCTGTTTATATTAATAAATCCATTCTAAATAGGGCAAGTGATTTGGTGCGGCAAAACTACTGCATATCAGGACTGTTGCGGAGATAATAGCTACATTTTTGAACTTTTTTGCAGTCCCAATCAACACACTCCACTCCCCATTAATTTTAATTAGCATGTTTTAAAGCCAGTGTTTAACCTCCATAAGAGCGAAGGAAGTTGTCAGCTGTTTATTGTAAAAGTTGGTTTACAGTTGGCAATTGCTCAGCTTTCTGCTCACTAGCATTGCTTAAAATTGGAGTTTGAATTTGTAAGTTTCAATGAGCAGAGCTAAGCGTGTACTGAGTTTGTAAGACCAGCTGGTTATTTAACAGCTAGTTGTAGTCAGCTTCGGTTCAGCTCTGCTTTTCTCATCTCCCCTGTGATTTTTAGCAGTTTTTGCCTTGCTAAATAACTTACTGATAGTAAAATATATAATATATAATCATCATTTTCACTTTTAGCCATGCATATCTCCCAATGTTAAGAAAGGCCCAAACAAGCTAAAAATGGCATTGTTGTCTGTATGGGCAAGGCAACCTTTTTTAAAATTCATTCTCGGGTTATGGGCTTCGCTGACAGTGCCAGCATTTATTGTCCATCCCTGGTTGCCCTTGAGAAAGCGGTGGTGGGAAGCCTTCTTGAACTGCTGCGGTCCATGTTGTGAGGGTACAATCTTGTAGGGTATGTTTATGTCAATCAATACATCAGAAAGTAATTGGCTGTAAGATTTGGGTTGGTTTTTTAAAAAGTACAGAATGACCCTTAAATGATGAAGACATCTTTTTTAAGATTTCACCATCCTAATACAGGGGTGAGGAGGCCAATTGTCGTGCTTATACCACTTCCTCAGCTGACTGGGGATAGAACCTGGAAAACCTTCCTGATCTGCATGGTTAGGATAAGAGTCGTTAGTGCTGTCTGCATACTGCGATTTGAAACATACTACCCATACCTTTTTGTTGAATTTGAACATAATCTGACTATGTAAATGAGATTTAAAATTAATGATGGTAACATATTCTAGTGCATTTATGTACAGGGTTTTAAGCAGCATCTGGTCATGTTAGAATGGCTAGAATCAGGAACCATACATTTTCTCAAAGTGAGACAGGAAGAATCAGAAGGCAAGCCCCCATTCTCCTCTCCTCTCCTGGCTGTCAATAGAGTGTTGTTGGTAGAGACATCAGATTAGACCTTTTGGTTGAGAAGGTAAAGGATACGGATGACACGTCAGGGGAAAGGTGTGTTGTCAGACTGCTTGTCTGACATTAAATTGTGGATAAACCAGAATTTCCTTCAATTCAAGAAATTCAAAGTAATTGTTGTTGGCCCCTGCCAAAAGCTTTGCACCCTTGCCACTGACTCAGTCCCCCTCCCTGGCTGAAATAAGCTGTTCACAACTTTGGTGTTATGTTTGATGCAGAGCTAAGCTTCAAACTCCATAGCCCTTCCATCATCAAGATTTTTTTATTTCTACATTTGCAACATTGCTCACCATACAACCACAGACAAAACCCTTATCTACGCCTTTGTCACCTCTAGGATTGACTTGTCCAGTGCCCTCTTTGTTGGCCTCCTGCTCTCCGCCCTCTATAAAGTCCAAATTATACAAAACGCAGCCACTCACATCTCATCCTCTACTAATCCTTGCTCGTCCAATACTCCCATCTTTGCTGAGTTACACTGGTGCCCCATCACTCAATGGATTGAACGTAAAATCCTCATCTAAAGCTTCCTATAGGACCTTTCCCCACCCTACCTCTACAACCTTCTCTAGCCTTGTGTTTCCTTCTGTGCACTTTGGTCTTCTGACTGTGGTCTCCTGGGCATCCCCCTCCATTTGTTCACCTTAGGTGGCAAAGTCTTTAACCTTCTCATCTTGATTCTCTGGAACATTCTCCTTAAGCCTGTCCACTTCTCTACCTGCCTTTTTAGAACCCATCTCTTAAACCAAGCTTTTGGTTTCCTCTCCCAACCCTCCCACAAAGGTTCAGTGTCCACTCCTTTTCTTCCCTGTGAAACACCTTTTGAGGTATTTATGAAGAAAACATTAATCCCATGAGTCAAGGATGGATTCATTTTCGCGTCCCTAAGGTGAAAGATACGATTTAACAGTCTTCATTACCCAGTCAAATCATCAAAATCACTGTCATCACCCTTGACTGCCCTGTCCTTGCAAACTGCTGCCTCACCCCCAACCTTCATTTCCTTTCCAGAGTCCTTGAACATGTTCTTACGTCCCAGATCCATGTCCACCTCTATTGCAATTTCTTGTTTGAATTACTCCAATCAGGTTTCCACCCCTCCCATAGTACCAAAATGGCTGTAGCCATAGTCACGAACGATTTTCTCTGTTACTGTGCTCTGTGCATTATCTCTCCTTAACCTTTCTGCAGCCTTTGTCATGTTCAATTGCACCATCCTCCTCCAATGCCTCTCCTTCATTGCATTGCTCCAAGGGACTATCCTCGCTTGGTTCCATTCTTATCTATTTGATCATAGTCAGAGCATCTGTAGCAATGGCTTCTCTTCTCGCCCTGCACTGAAACTTTGCGAGTCTCCAAAGTATCCATCCTTGGCCCACTCATATTGCAAAGATTGCCTACTTCCACCTGTGTTAACATTGTCTGGCCAGCCCCTCCATCCCCCACCCTCCATCCCCCACCCTCCATCCCCCACCCTCCATCCCCCACCCTCCATCCCCCACCCTCCATCCCCCACCCTCCATCCCCCACCCTCCATCAACTTCAGCTTATCCAAAACTTTGCTGGCCATAACTTATTCCACATCAAATCTTGCTCATCCATCATCCCTGTCCTCTCTGACCTACATTGGCTCCGAATCCCCCAATGCCTCAATTAAAGTTCTCATTCTTGTGTTTAAATTCCTCCATGGCCTCACCCCCTCCTTATCTATGTAAATTTCTACAACCCCCTAAACTCTGTTTCTGATTCCAACCTCCTGTACTTCCCCGTCCTTTGCTGCACCATTGGCGGCAGTGCCTTCAGCCACCTAGTACCCATGCTCTGGAATTCTCTGCCTAAACCCCTCTGCCTATGCACCTTTTTTTTCTTTTAGATCCCTCCTTGAAAATTTACCCCTGATCAAGCTTTTGGTCAACCCTACTAATATCCCCTTCTTTGGCTCAGCATCTATTTATTTCCTTGTGCCTCTGTGATGCATTTTGGAACATTCACTTTAAAGCTGCTGTATAAATGCATGTTGTTAATCATCCTATGTTTCTATTTAGAACAAAGTTGAAGTATAGCTGATGGGGAAATGACTGGTGTGCAGATAGCATATTACCTAATGTGGCTGGGCAGGAGGGAATTTTTCAATATAGTTATCTACTAAGCTTTGAGTGGTAGGCTTTGCGTGTGTAAATTGGCTGACATCTTTGTCTACATAACAATAACTACCCTTCAACAAAATTCTTTGGCTGTGATCTGCTTTAGGATGTCCTGAGGACGTGAAAGGTGCTATATAGGCACATCCTGAGGTCATGTAAGGGCTAATTGATATAGCTGAGGGAAGTTTGTCTTTAGATTGCTTGTTACAGCTCCTCTTTGGGAGAGCCCAGGCTATCAAGGTAAGAAGAAACCAGCAGGCTTTTTTTTGTAAATACTCTCTTTAGGATGTTACTTGTTTATTGGTAGGTTTGTTATCTGTTCAGTTACAATTTGTTGCTGTTTCATGAATGATATTTGAGCCAATCGCATATTAGTATGACATACACTTGACATGCATGACTCTTTCAAGTCTGATGAGTGCTAGGTGCAAGACCTCAAAGACCTAGATAAACTAAGTAGAACAACCAACTAGCAGCAATCAAACTTGGAGCAAAATATTGTTTTGTTCCATACATTGGCACATGTACAGGTTGTACATACTAAAATCATAGGCATAACCTCCAGTCAAGTTAAAGCTATGAAGTCTTGGATTTTCTCTCCCCCATTTCCTTTTCCTCCTCCTCCTCAATAAAAATGTAGCAAAGCGTAGAAGGCTTTTAGAAAAAAAAGTCTGAAGTCTAAAGCCCTCATCAGCTTCACCAATTTCACTCTAGGATAACTTATCCTCCAAAGGGAACCTTGAAACTGCTCTCGTCGTTGCAGATATGGCTAAAAAAGGGAGATTTGGAAACAGCGTAACAACTTATTTTCTGGGTTATCACCATTTTAATCATTTTTATGACTGAGTGTTGAAAGAAAGAGATTGCCATCTCTTAACAGCGACTACTTCCAGGCTGTGCAGCAGTGGGAACAGGCTGCATTTTACCAATTATCCTAAGTCTCATTTTCTGTAATTTACAGATGTCTCAAGGGCCAGGGAGATGAAAGGAAAGAATATTGAGATGAAAAGTAGTTGTAAGATAAAGTGAAAGGTTCCTGACTTGCCTCAGTTTATCTTCCTGGACTATTTTTCTGCTTTGTGCAGTGAGCATTTCTGAAGGGGAATTTAATTTTTTTTGAATGACAGTTTATATTATTTATGTATGCATCAAATTGTGAATGTGCACACAAGGGTAAAATAGCTCAGATGTATAAACAAGCCTTTTTTCTTTATCGAACATGCTTGGATAGATTTGATTCAGGAGTGGAAGACAAATGTGAAGTTGGAAATTGTGAGATATATGATTACTTGATCAGTAATTATTAGTGAATGTGTTGCTCATTCATGCTGGTTTACAATAACTTTAACAAGTAGAGGTTGGGTTACTGTGGAAGTACCACAGTTTTGGGTTGGATCAATGACCTAGGTCATGATCACAATAGTACAAAAGATTTTTTTTAAAAACTTGCCTTCAAAGGAAATGTAGTTTTCCTTTAAATGCCATTTTCCATTATCCACCTGTGGTGGGAGGTATGTCCCCTCCATTATGGAGGACAATGGAGATTACTTGTTCTGTACATGGTAAGTAATTATACTTATAGTATAGTGAAACTACAAAGACAAATGTAAATGATGTAACTCACGTGTGTATGATCTTTAAACTGGCTGTTCATTGGGCAGAGGTAGGAAGAACCAAATTTAGCAGTTCAACCAACATATGGGATAGAGTGACTTCAGATTCTAACTTAGTAACTGATGACCTCTGCCACATTTTCTGTGGTCATTTCCACACCGCCTGAGGAAGGGGAAAGCCCCCGAAAGCTTGTGGGATTAAAAATAAAATCGTTGGACTATAACTTGGTGTTGTAAAATTGTTTACAATTGTTAACCCCAGTCCATCACCGGCATCTCCACATCATCACATTTTCTGTGAACACTACTTGCACTTAACACTTGGGCAACACCCCATGAGCAGTTGCAGTAGGAGGCTTTCACCAAAGAATTATTCTAGGGTGTGCTTCAATTTGTGTTATGTTCAATGCTTTCTCCAGCTCAAGAGAAGAGAATACTTTGTCATTTTTCATTATTCATACATACAAAGTTAAGATTGAAAGATAGGTTTTAGTCAAACTCTTGTTTTTCAACCTTTATGAAAAGTAACAAAATACACCAGTGAATTAATCAAATGAACAACTTGAAGTTTTCATAATAGTTTTTTAGTTTTAAAAAAATTCTTAAATTTTTGCAACCTTTTTCACTGCAATCTAAAGTTGGTTCAATCAATAGACATTTTTGCCTGGCAGTAAGATCAATGCTGAGTGTGTTAAGGAGTGATCTATGGTTTTAAAACTTCTGCATGATTTAAAGCACGGACTTGGTCACTCTTATTTTTTCTGTTTCCTATGCTGTAGGTGTGTGTTGAGTTTCCTGATGTGATGCAAACTTCAAGTGCAGTGTATTGTGCAATTCTGCACAGATTAGAAAATCTGCAGGTGGAGGGGGATCCAGTTTTTAATCCTACAATATGTAGTTAAGATAGTTGTTTAAAAACACATTTAAGGCTGGCAGATGGGGTACAGAAGTTAAGAATATGGGAGCATATAGTGTGTGCATATCGGTCAGCTTTTATCTAAGCCCTTTAAGTTGGTGGGTGGGGGGGGGGAGGTTTGGTTTTTTATTGAAATTTGACTGTAAAAGTATTTCTGAGGGTTTTTGTTGTGGCACAGCAATCTGGTATAAACCTCAGACTGATGAATAAACTGGACACACTTCATTGAGTCACATTGAATTGAGCCTAGTCACTTAAAAAAAAAGTTCTCCATTTCAATTCTAAATGGGCACACAGCCCATTTGGAGGGTGCGGTCTTGCAGTGAAAGATGAAACCCTGCTGCTGGTCCATGTGACTGAACTCTGTTTTTCAGCTGTTTATTTTAATTTAAAAGACAAGGGTGGAGATATCAATTTTTAGGTTAAATCGAAATCAGAAACCACAAACGCAGGTATTCTAGAGCTAACTATGACTTGGTACATTTCGTAATGACTGGATTATCAGTACTGGCACTTAAAAAAAAAAGTTGAAGGTGAACAGAAGACTAATTTGAACATTTCCAACAATTTGTTGTCCTTTCAAGGGATTCTTGTTTTTTGAAAAACTTCGAAATTACGTTTGAGCTTGCAGCCTTGATTACTGCAAATCCACCATCATACCTATTGATATCCAATTCATATACTGTAATTGCACTAACGTTTCAAAAAAAAGTAAATCGGGTCTTCAGAAATCTTGTTGGCTTCTGCAAATGTTAATTTGCTGCTCAGCTGACTTCATATCAGCAGAGGCTGTAGATATTTCTCTGTCCTTCGTCACAGGACCTGCCACACTCTTGATAACATACACGCAACCTACAAAGCTAGCAAAAGCTGGCACAGCCTCCAAAAAGTAGCCAACTCAAATATAGTCCTAATTCTAGTTGTTAAACTGAGTGCTGTGGGACATGATGTTGTTGCATATTCAACTGTAGGTAAACCCAAAATTTAATTACTTGTAAAAGGCAAAGAAACACAAATACAAAAATTGCTGGAAAAATACAACAGGTCAATCAGCATTTGTGGAGAGAACAGATAAATTACTGTTTTGGGCTACAGGGACCATTGCTTGTATTGTGGAGTAAGTAATGTATATGAAAGTATGTTTTTTCACAGTGGCTGATTTGGAAATTTCTGAAGGGCCTTATGAGCACTGAAGGTACAAGATTTTGATACTTAACACTTTGTTGCACATTCCAGTATTTTGGAGTAGATTATTTTCTTTCTATCTTAAAAGTTTTACACTTACAGGAAGTGCATGCTACATGGAAGACTTACTTCCCACTTTCATTTCTGTCATGCTCTTTCCAGCATGCTTGTTCATCACACCTACCTCTCACACTTAAACTTACCTTATGTTTACCTTTAATGAGTCCCCCCCAGTTTCAGCTCCGAGGCAGCTGGCACTATTCTTTACAGTGTCATCCATCTTGGGCCTAGTAAGATTGCATCTACCACCTATCAGCTTCTTGGTGCTCCCCACTGCCTCGAGTCTAAGCTAAGTGGCCTCCCCCCCACCCCCCATCACGACCTGATCCTGATCCTAACCCTAACCCTTTCTGGTCCTACTCTTTGTTTCTGGCCATGGTCATCTTTTGTACTGCAGGTGCAGGATTCCCAAAGGACTTGTAGTGCTTGTAGAATTGCCAACTCTATCTGTCCTCATCCCAGTGCTCATCGACATATTGAACTGTTGTTTCTCTTTCTCTCTCTCACGCACACTTTAAAAACTGCTGCATTCACCTTGCTTCTTAAAGTCTACCCTTCACCACTTTGACCTCTCTAACTATTGACATTTCCAACCTCCTTTTTCACTCTAAGATTCTGGAATGCCTTTACACCATTCAACTCCGTGTCCACCTTTATGACCAATTTGAATCCCTTCAATCTGGGTTCTGTCCTGCCCACAGTACTGATACCACCATAGTCCTAGTTACCATTGACATTCTATGTGACTGTACCTGTGGTATGTTGTCTCTAGTTGACCTTTGAGGTCTTTGACACTGTTGACCATACCATCCTTTTTGTGCCGCCTCTCTTCTGTGGTACTCCCTATCATGTTGCCATTCCTAAATGTACTTTCATTGCCAGCGCATCACCTGCAGTAGTTTCTTCTGTACTTGCATGATTACCTCCAACATGCCACAAGGTTCCATCGTAGACCTCTCCTATTCTTCATCTATATGTTGCGCCTTGGCAACACGGTATGTAGATATGAGTGTTAGCGATACCGATCGCTGATTCCATGACTGTTCCTATGCTGCTGTACTGTTGTCCAACATCAAGTTGAGGGTGGGCCAGACTTTTTAGGACTCAAAATCAGCAAGACAAAAGCTATTCTGTGTAGTTCCCACCAGAAGCCCCATGCCTTAACCTCCAATTCCATCCACTTTCCTGGATACCCATTCAAGCTCAACCAGATGATGCACACATGTCTGGTCATCCTGAGATGAGCTTCAAGCCCCTCATCAGTCCATCATCAAAACTGCCTATTTCAAAAATATTACCTGTTTCCATCCCTAACTCACCCCATTGCTGCTGAAATTCTTATCCACCCATTTGCCACCACCAACTTTGATTTTTTTCTAACACCCTCCTCACTGGGCTCCTGAGCCTAGACGAAGTCCAACTTATCCAGAACTCTGCTGCCCGCATGCTGCCTTTGCCGACCTCTGTTGGCTCCATGTTCAAAACCTTGCTGTGGAGATTATAAATTTTAGTTGGTGAGGATGAATTTTTTTTTGAAAGAAAGCATTTTGAGTGATTCATTTAGTTCATCAGCAGACAGTGATGGCTAAATGTTGACATGGTCTTAGTGTTTTTTCCATTTTAAATGTTTAAATAAAGGGGTTACCGCCAATTGTGATAGTAGGAAATATTTTTGGACAATCGCATAAGCAAAATTTTTCTTGAGAAACTAGTCAATCTCCTGTGGTAAGACACAAAAGACAATTCAGTGGATAAATTTAATCATGTTTTTGTGAAATATGTAACTTTTTGATTTTAAAATTTTGTTTAAACTCTTATTCTGACATTAGAAATTTTAGTTACTGAGGGAAAAAAATGGCAAATAAAAAACAATTCAGAAAGCATTTTGAACAATTTGTTTTTGGGAACCCAGTTGTCAAGTTGCACAATCACAGTAATGCATTTACACAGGTAAAAGCCTATAAAAGGTATAAATGTGAACATAGGAATTTATAATGGGTAAAAAAACTGACATAAAAAGTGTGACAAAAACATGACAACAGGAAATCAAATTGTGCAGACAGGAAGTGCACACAGATGTAAGATTTTAATGTATTATAGATTTTAATGTATTATAGATGTAGATAGATTACTAGCAGATATCCCACGATGCTGCTTATGGTCATCAGAGGAAGTACTATTTTATAAGAGAATTCTAGCATACGATGCACACAGTATTATTCAACTGCTAAACTGTACCTGCGTGTAACTTGGTGTGTCCCTTTTAGGTCACAACGTATAATTGTTGTGCTTTCCTGAGTTCAGTTAAAGACAACTTGTTCTTAGGCAGATCTTCAGGTCAATTAGACATCAGACTGACTTTCCTTTTTAATACTTTTTTTCTAAGTGTGTCTCCTAAATTCAATTAGAAGCTATTTCCTGTTAGTGGGGATATTTTTCTGCATATTAGAAAAGACTGATGTGTCTTTTTTAATACTTCTTTTGTGTGACACATACATTTCTGGTGAGACATTGTGACGGATGCATCTCAAAACTTATAAAGATAGTTTAGTGTATCTACCATGGCATTGCCCTCGGGGAGGCATCTTGCACTGCGATTTTTTTTTGTATTATTGTAGTTGTGAATTGATTGTGCCTCCTTTTCTCATCTTAGATTTGACGCATTGTTATATAACATGTATGTATGTTACAATGTTTGTGTGTAATGTTGATCTCTTTTATGTTTTTTGTATACTGATGAATGTATATTTTTAGATATATTTATATTTGCATTTGTGATGTGTGTGTCGGTGATTTATGTTTGTTGTGTGATATTTTTGTGTGGATATTTGAGTGTGTCTGCTATTGATTTTCAAATTGACAGAGCATAGATACGTTAAAAAAAAATTTGAAAGCAAAAATTGACATCCCAGCCAATAGCACACCAAAATAAATCCTGGAAGAGGATGCATAATTACAAGTGATGACATGTTTGATATATACTAATGTGATTGCAATGCGATTTACCCAATAATCCTGCAATTTAATTGTATTCTCTGAATTCCTGATAGAGGAGAAGGGTAGGTGAAGACATCTATTCTAAAGATAGTATTTCATGCTGAGATATAGTTTCTTGGTGCCAGCAGCCTGCTAGTATTTTGTTCTAGAGGCCATCCTTCAAGTCTGGGTCATGCCAGTGATCAGGCTGTTCAAAGCACTCAAACATTAGGTTAGTTAGCCACTCTTTACTCAGCAGAAAAAAAGACAATTATTGCTCAGTTGCAACAACATTGCATACCTCTTCTTCATACATAGTGAATTCATATGTCATATATCATATAGGTCTTTAAAGTCCTATTTGCCCAAAACACAATATAAAGTTTATTTTTGCCACTTAATGTACTGAGTGCTGAATCCTCCCATGAATTTGTATTGTTCCTAAATTCCAGATGGCATCATTATTATTTGGGTGTACCATAAAATATGTGTAATGTGGAACTGCTGTTAGTCATAATTAAATGACTGGCTCTTCCATCTATTCTTGGTTTTTACTGCGTTGTCCATCTTTACAGATGGTTTTGATGGGAGTGGAACCATAAGTTGAAACATCTAACATATGGTACCATAGCATGATGAGATGTGGGCTTATGCCAGTCATTTTTTTTCTCCCTTATCAACTGATAGACTGAATTCAATGAATCATTGTTGGGAGGTTCTAAACAGAGACCAGATGCTTCCTCGTGGCGGAAGGACGCGCACATCACATACCACTTTGATGTTGATAGAGCAGCGTTGGACAAGACCTGGCAGCAAGCTGCCTGTGCTTCACCTAGACTGTAGCTGGTGTGGCACATACAGACGAGAAAGAGGGGAAAAGTAGTAGAAAAACAGGTGTTCATAACCTCCCTGGAAAGTGATTAATTTGCTGATCTACCACGATATATATGTTTTAAAAAATTTAAATTGGGAAATTTCAGAATGATATTTTCACATTTTGGGATTTTTAATCTTCATACAAAGGATGTAGGATTTCAGTTATGTATAAGTATTGTATTTTAAATTGGTGAATTTGCACAGGTTTTTAAATAAAGTCTGCAAACTGCAGATTCAGATCACAGGGGAGGGGTTGGGGGCTTACTCCTAGGTTACGCTACCTTATAATTAGATATTGGGCAGTACAGGCACATTCCTGAAGGTAAGATGCTCAGACCACCTACAGGAGTGAAACCTGAAAGAATATCTAAGGCGGACCTTAAACTTGAAACTGATGTCTTGGTGGCTGCAATACTAGAGCTGACTCCTAACTGGAAGACTGAAGGATGAATCTGTCTAGGTTAATGCTCGTCTTTGCTGGGCTTTTCCATATGAATGGTAGCTTGGTATTATCAATTCAACATTTTTGTTAGCACTGTTTTATTGAACCCGAATTGTGACTAGTTTTTTGTCATCTTGTCAGGGCAGATTTTTTTTCTGTTGCTTGCTACCATCATGATTTCTCCTTCTGCTGGATAAGTCAATATCTTGCTTGTAATTGGCTGGTCCAATAGGAATTCTTTATGGAAAGTAGTCATTCAGATTCTTCCAAAATAATTCTTAGTTAGTGATGCGATTCTGGATGTGTTCTCTTTAGTAACATGTTTCAATTTTAGAGAAAAGGTAGAACACAATGGTGCGAGCCCCTTTGGTGTGTCATGTCACACCACCTACGATGCTAAGACATAAGATATAAAGTGCTCCTAGGCACTTTATAAACATACCGCAGAGCCCTTTTAAAAAAAATGCTTTGAGAAAGCATTGGAGCAGAGGAGGCTGAGGGGAGACTTGTTTGAGGTGTACAAAATTATGAGGGGCCTAGATAGAGTAGACAGGAAGTACCTGTTTCCCCTAGCGGAGAGCTCAAGAACTAGAGGACATAGATTTAAGCTGATTGGCGGAAGGATTAGAGGGGACATTTTTACCCAGAGGGTAACGTCCCAGACTCTTCCAATCACCATCCCTGGGTCTGTCCTGTCCCACCGGCAGGACTGACCAGAGGTGGCGTTAGTGATATACAGTCAGGAGGGAGTGGCCCTGGGAGTCCTCAACATTGACTCTGGACCCCATGAAATCTCACGGCATCAGGTCACACATGGGCAAGGAAACCTCCTGCTGATTACCACCTACCGTCCTCCCTCAACTGATGAATTAGTCCTCCTCCATGTTGAGCACCACTTGGAGGAAGTACTGAGGGTAGCAAGGGCACAAAATGTACTCTGGGTGGGGGACTTCAATGTCCATCATCAAGAGTGGCTCGGTAGCACCACTACTGACTGAGCTGGCCGAGTCCTGAAGGACATAGCTGCCAGACTGGGCCCGTGGCAGGTGGTGAGCAAACCAACACGAGGGAAAAACCTACTTGACCTCGTCCTCACCAATCAACCTGTTGCAGATGCATCTGTCCATGACAGTATTGGTAGGAGTGACCACCGCACAGTCCTCGTGGAGACGAAGTCCCGTCTTCGCACTGAGGACACCATCCAACATGTGTGGCACTACCACCGTGCTAAATAGGATAGATTCAGAACAGATCTAGCAGCTCAAAACTGGGCATCCATGAGGCGCTGTAGGCCATCAGCAGCAGCAGATTTGTATTCCAGCACAATCTGTAACCTCATGGCCCGGCATATTCCTCACTCTACCATTACCAACAAGCCAGGGGACCAACCCTGGTTCAATGAGGAGTGTAGAAGAGCATGCCAGGAGCAGCACCAGGTGTACCTAAAAATGAGGTGCCAACCTGGTGAAGCTACAACTCAGGACTACATGCATGCTAAACAGCGGAAGCAAGATGCTATTGACAGAGCTAAGCGATTCCACAACCAACGGATCAGATCAAAGCTCTGCAGTCCTGCCACATCCAGTCGTGAATGGTGGTGGACAATTAAACAACTAACGGGAGGAGGAGGCTCTGTAAACTTCCCATCCTAAATGATGGTGGAGTCCAGCAAGTGAGTGCAAAAGACAAGGCTGAAGTGTTTGCAACCATCTTCAGCCAGAAGTGCCGAGTGGATGATCCATCTCGGTCCTCCTCCCGATATCCTCACCATCACAGAAGCCAGTCTTCAGCCAATTCGATTCACTCCACGTGATATCAAGAAACGGCTGAGTGCACTGGATACAGCAAAGGCTACGGGTCCCAACAACATCCCGGCTGTAGTGCTGAAGACTTGTGCTCCAGAACTAGCAGCGCCTCTAGCCAAATTGTTCCAGTACAGCTACAACACTGGCATCTACCCCACAAAGTGGAAAATTGCCCAGGTATGTCCTGATCACAAAAAGCAGGACAAATCCAATCCGGCCAATTACCGCCCCATCAGTCTACTCTCAATCATCAGCAAAGTGATGGAAGGTGTCGTTGACAGTGCTATCAAGCGGCACTTACTCACCAATAACTTGCTCACCGATGCTCAGTTTGGGTTCCGCCAGGACCACTCAGCTCCAGACCTCATTATAGCCTTGGTCCAAACGTGGACAAAAGAGCTGAATTCCAGAGGTGAGGTGAGAGTGACTGCCCTTGACATCAAGGCAGCATTTGATCAAGTGTGGCACCAAGGAGCCCTAGTAAAATTGAAGTCAATGGGAATCGGGGAAAACTCTCCAGTGGCTGGAGTCATACCTAGCACAAAGGAAGATGGTAGTGGTTGTTTGGATGAGTGCAGCTCCAACAACACTCAAGAAGCTTGACACCATCAAGGACAAAGCAGCCCGCTTGATTGGCACCCCATCCACCACCCTAAACATTCACTCCCTTCACCACCAGCGCACAGTGGCTGCAGTGTGTACCATCCACAGGATGCACTGCAGCAACTCGTCAAGGCTTCTTCGACAGCACCTCCCAAACCCGCGACCTCTACCACTTAGAAGGACAAGAGCAGCAGGCACATGGGAACCACACCACCTGCACGTTCCTCTCCAAGTCGCACACCATCCCGATTTGGAAATATATCGCCGTTCCTTCATCGTCGCTGGGTCAAAATCCTGGAACTCCCTTCCTAACAGCACTGTGGGAGAACCGTCACCACACAGACTGCAGCGGTTCAAGAAGGCGGCTCACCACCACCTTCTCGAGGGCAATTAGGGATGGGCAATAAATGCCAGCCTCACCAGCGACACCCACATCCCATGAATGAATAAAAAAATATTTGCATTATGTCAAGGGGACGAATAGTTCCCACTTTCCAGTTCATTTGGGCCTTATAAATGTTCATTAAATACTTTGTACAGGCTTTGCAATGATGCTGCAGCAAAAGAGCAGACTCAATATAATTTCAATTAGCAGTGTGGCTCCAGATCACTGCCCTGCTAGAATAACTTTATGTCACTTATGTTGAAAACCTGGTTTTCTGTGCACTTCAAATACAATCATTGTTGTTAAAGTGCTCATGAAAGGAAAAATAAATAAATATTTTCTAATCATAAATTCTTATGACCATATTTATAATATAAATTGCTTATGTGTGAGTGTCCTTATTACATGTTCTCTAATGGCTTAATGCAGCATCCCAATGACTTTGGGGGAAGGTGAAATAGAGAACAGTTGGTGTTCTGTGGCATATTTATCAGAAGCTTTCCATTGGTCAGAATGGCAGGTAATATTTATATGCCGTTTTCTTTTTTCCCTGTAAAGCTTTATCTTACAGCCTCATTTTAAGAACTTGTATCTTGTATTGTATATCGTATAAGATATACAATATATGTAATCCAATAGAATTCTTATTATTACTATGAAATTATCACTCAGTAAGTATTGTTAAAGCATTAGCTCATTCACTGTTACTGCTATTCTGTATCGGTTTTATTTTGTTAGCCAGAACGGTTGTTTGGTTGTGGATTTGACGACAGTTACTTAGGTTGCTGTACGATTGAGTGAACTGCACCTCTGCAGTGTGGAACTGGTCCTGCTCGTTTCTCTCAAATTCTTACTTAATCCATTCAGGGCATTGAGTCCTTTTAAGGGAAGCGTCAAGAAAGAAACAAGACAAAGTAATGTTCCTTTCAGGGAGATTTTGAGCAGCATTAGTTCCAGGAATAGCTTGCTGAAATTCCATTTGAGCTACTACCACAAAAATTTTTGTGATGCAGATTAATTTTACTTCTGTAGCAATTCACATCATTTGCGTTGTATTGCCAGGCAGATGCAAGTCATGTGTTACTTCACAATTGTGCTGCAATACCTGAAGGTTCCTGACTTGAGCAAAAGTCTATCCTTGATTTAGTGATATCCACATTCCATCCATCTACAGCTTTTATGCTCTTTTCCTCTCTCTTTCTCCCCCCTCCCCCACCAAAAGAAATGCTGGTTTGACTATTACTAGAATGCCGTGGGACAATTTTTGTCAATTTGTTTGACAAACTGTATATAGTCCCTGTAACTTTGGGGGAATTTATTGCTCAGTTTGCTGAATATAGTCTTGTGGTTTTCTAGAGTAGACTAAATCTGGTAAATCTCCCATGGAGGACAAAACCTTTATTCTGCCTTGAAAAATAATCCAGGAATTTGTGAAAAGAGGAAATGGCCATATTCACAAAGCACGCTGCAAGTTATGTTCTGAAATGAAATCAGACTCTGGTCAAATTCATTTGCAAACAAACTGCTCAGATTAAATCGTTGTGGCCCAGGTTTCTGCATCAGTTAGAGATGGTTCTTATGTTGGCATGGATAATATCTGAACCAGCAAACTGTTAACATCAGTCCACCATGAATGCCCTAGGCTTATGTACGTAATGCGCTACCCAAGATGTTCTGATTGGCAGGTGACATTTGTTTACACTTTGTCAAGGGGACCGTAAAGTGTAAATAACTGGAATTCCTCTGTTCACTCTTATTCACTTGGTGTTCCCCATGTTTGTGAATTTTTAGGACTTTAAAAGACTTTACAAGTTATCTCTTCTGCACATGCACAGAGGAGAGAACTCTGTGTTGTGGGGTGGTTTAAGGAACGTAGCCAGCTGTCACTCACACTTTGTTGAGTGCTGACATAACTGTAGAAGTCACTGCTAGCATGAATAGTTACAGTAACTCTGGTGCCATAATACACTAGTTCACTCTGAGTCACTAAATGTATTAGTCAGTATGGGTACTTAACTACACAGCCATCTTCCCCTGTCGGTTGCCCATGCTTCAAGAAAGTCACTTTAAGATCCTTATTCTCCCTTTCAAATCCCACTATGTCCTCATTGCACTCTCGTCCAGCAGTATGTCCCATGCGCACCTTCTGCTCCTCTAACACCAATTTACTTCTTGTACCTCACCCCCTCTGCTCCACCATCTTTCAACCACAACTTTGCCTTCTTGAAGTCCTCTCTAACTCCCTGCCATTTTCAAAAGCCTCTTAAAGACCTTTGTCTTCAACCATCCTCCTCCCAACCCCAATAATTGTCTTTTTCCTGATTCCCTCCTATTTGGTGTCCACTTTTTCCCTCTGCCCTTTTGAGCACGGTGAAATGTCCTTCAGTGCGTGAGGAGAGCTATATAAAGTTGTTTAATCTGATTTGTATCAAAATGCCTGGACCAGAACAATACTGTATTTGGTACCGTGTATACCTGATGAGAGAAGCTAATGGGTGCAGCATGTCTGTGTATTAATGTTTTGTGCCACAGTGGTAAGATCTAGTTGGTAACTGGAATTTCCTGCATGCCGTTTTCTGCCTATTAACCTTCAATTGGGCAATTTTTTTTGCTTTAAGAGAGCTTTAAAAAGATGCAAATTTTTATTTTAAAAATTGATGCTGTGAATTCATTGTAATGAATTGATTATGGCAAATTTGGAAAGGTTATCTAGAATCTCAATTCTGTTAAGCAGATTCAAATATGTGCAGTTATTTTAAAATCTTAGGATCCCATTTCTGTATTGTGGATAATGAGCAACGATAAGCCTAGCTATGAGCAAATGAAAATTTGCTTTACTGACTGCACAGGTCTCAAGGGCATCAGGATGGAAAAATGTTGTTGGAACTTGTATGAAGCAGGAACCTGACCCTTCAATCATTCTTCTCAAAGACTGCACAGAATTCCATTTGATCTTTATCAAACAGTGAAGGCTTTTTAGTTGGTCTTAAATTACTGGTTGAACTTCATTTCCTAGAAATAATCTATTAGGCGAAGGGGGAAAAGGGAGATGGTCAAGACATCCGGAGAGAAACTGCACAGATTCAAAAAATGTATTCCTAAATGTCTTTTTCTGAGTGAAAACTCTTAGCAAAAGAAGTGCATACTGTTATGCCACATACAGCATCATAGTTTATAAAATTTCAGCTATTATAATACAAGAATCAAGGAAATTCTTTGATTTAGGTGGTGACTGAAACATTAGCTCTGAATTCCAGCCTATTTATTTGGTCTCATTTCTTGGGTTATACTTGTATCAATTTCCATATAACTGAGTTAACACAGGTGAAATTGCAAGCTGCCAATGTGGATAACTACAGGCTTAGATCCGCATTCCGTTCCTATGTTTTGTAGCATGTTGGGGCATTACTTAGGGCAGTGTTAACCAATAGAGATCACTGACTAGACATAGGCGTGGCTACGGCACACCGTTTTAGCCACATTCACCAATTTTAGTAGAAAATGTCTTACGCACAATACAGGTAAATGTACATCATGTGTATATTTACTTAATAAACATCTACCACCGTTCGGTGTGAAACTTTGCAGTCTTTCACCAAAGTTTGGAATTCTGGCATGAATTTATCAGACACAGCACATCTTAGTGGCATTTCTAGGGTTTTGTCCCGCAGCAATGAGTGGCACTTTGACTTTATCAGAGTGATTGCTGAGAAATGACTTGCACAACGAGATGCACCAGAACCGCCCTTGCTTCGCTCTCCATCCAGAAGGTGGTTGGATCCTACTTGCCCTTTGCCATGATGTGCCCTGATGGAGCTGCTTATTATTGTTTGGGCTTGCTTTCCTCTGCTGGCTATTAGCAGTTATTCTGATTAGTTGAGCTGACCATAATGTCAAGTTCCCCTCTGCATACAATGTTGTTGGTGTTTCCATGGTGCTGAAATCTAGCGTTTTACACACCATTTAAAAAAAATAACCAATAACTAATAACCAAGGAAGCAAAGACACAGAACTATCAAAAAAAACTCGCACACTCTGCTTTTGTCTTACCATTTTACCAACAAATGCACAAAAAGGTTACTGTACACGAGTACGGCGTGTGAATGAGTATTAAGATCACATGCCCAACAATGGTGTCAATTTCTCATGTTATATTTACTAATCAAAAATGCAGTTATCCATATCATAGAATCAGGCCATTCAGCCTGTCGTGCCTGCGCCGGCTCTTTGAAAGAGCTATCCAATTTAGCCTGACACACCAGCTTTTTCCCCATAACCCTGCAAATTAGTCCACTTCAAGTGCATGTCCAATTGCCTTTTGAAAGTTCCCATGAAATCTGCTTCCACCACCCATTCAGGTAGTACGTTCCAGATCTTAACAACCTTCTGTGTGAAAAAATTTCTCCTAATTTCCGCTTTAGTTCTTTTGCCAATTATTTTCAATCTGTGACCTCCGGTTACCGATCCACTTGCCAGAGGAAACAGTTTCTCGCTACTTGCTCTATCAAAACCCCTCATTATTTTGAATAACTCTAGCAGATCTCCCCTTAACATTCTCTGCTCTAAGGAGAACAATCCCAGCTTCTCCAATCTCTCCACATAACTGAAGTCCCTCATCCCTGGTAACATCATGGTAAGCCATCTCTGTATCCTCTCCAGGGCCATGACATTCTTCCTAAAGTGTGATACCCAGAATTGTACACAATACTCCAGCCGAGACCTAACCAGTGATTTGTAAAGGCTTAGCATGACTTCCTTGCTTTTGTATTCAGTGCCCCTTATTTACAAAGCCAAGTATCCCATACGCTTTCTTAACCACCTTATTAACTTGCCCTGCCACCTTCAAAGATTTGCGAATATGCACCCCCGGGTCCCTCTGCTCTTGCACCCCCTCAAAATAATACCATTTAGATTATACTGCCTCTTCATGTTGTTCCTTCCAAAGTGGATTACTTCTCACACTTATCTGCATTAAATTGCATCTGCCATGTGTCTGCCCATTTCACCAGCCTGTCTATGTCCTCTTGAAATCTGCTGCTATCCTCCTCGCTATTTACTGTTGCCAAGTTTTGTGTTATCCGCAGACTTCAAAATTGTAATCCCTATACTCAAGTCCAGGTCATCAAAAATAACAAGAAAAACAATGGTCCTAATACCAATCCCTTGGGGACCTCACTGCATACTTCTCTCTAGTCAGAAAAATATCCGTCACCACTACTCTCTGCCTCCTATCCCTTAGCCAATTACATACCCAAGTTACCACTGTCCCTTTATTCTCATGCGCTTCTATTTTCTGAATAAGTCTGTTATGTGGTACTTTATCAAATACCTTTTGAAAGTCCATATATACAATATCTACTGCACTGCCTTCATCAACCCTCTCTGATACTTCTTCAATGAACTCAATCAGGTTAGTGAGACACAATTTGCCCTTTACAAATCCATGCTAGCTACCATTTTAACCCATGCTTCTCCAAGTGAGAATTAATTTTGTCCTTGATAATGGTCTCTAATAGCTTTCCCCCATTGATGATGGATCGAATGGCCTGTCATTTGAGGGGGTTCAAAAGAGAGGGAACAAAAAAATAAAAGTTGTGAGCATTAGAAATCTGAAATCAAACAGAAAAGCTGAAAGTAAGTAGCAAGTCGATCAGCATCTTATATAAATTTAAAAAAAATATTCGTAGGATCTGGGCATTGGTGACAAGACCACGTTTATTGCCCATCCCTTGTTGCCTTGGGAAGATGATGGTGGGCCACCTTCTTGTATAATGACTGTACAACTGAGTGACTTCTTGGACCATTTCAGAGAGCATCAATCACATAGTGTGGACTCAATTCACGTGTTGGCCAAACTGGGTGGGGTTGACAGATTCCCTTCCCTGAAGGACATTAATTAATTTGTTAACCCTACAATTTATAATGATTGTTGGATATTAAATGAATTCTCATGCAGTTGTGTTTTCTGCAAAGGAGATAGTGCTGTGGAACGTGAGCTTTTTCAACTGAACAACAGATAACAAGGTAACTAAGTCTTTCTGAATGCTGGGAGCTAATAAGACTGTGTGTCTGTAATTTACTATTGAGAATACATTATGAAAACAGTTGATAAATCTAAACAGCTGACAATGTATTTCCATCCGTTAAGGCTGATGTGGAGAAGTTGACCATAAAAGCGAAATATATTCCTATTCTTAAAGTAACATGACCATCTCCTATATATTTACTTGATACTGTTAATAACTTAAAACTTAATTATTCTATGATGTGTCAGCCTTCCTGATGGCACAAACACCATAAAATTAATATTAAGTTCTGCTGCAAGGTAACTGTTATTACAGTTACAACAATTAATCAAGTGGTTAAAGAGCATCATCTGGGACAAAGTCAGAAAATAGAGGATAAGAGATGTTTAAAGTTTCTGTGGATTTATTTATTGGCCTTCAGACTTCTCAAGGATGTTGTCACATAGATGTACCATCTCCACGGACAGCTCTTCCTGAAGATCACTTCTGCATTAAGCTTTTATATCACTAGATCCTTTCAAGCCACTAACAGTGAAATACGCTAAATCAAAAGCAAAATACTGCGGATGCTGAAAATCTGAAATAAAAACAGAAAATGCTGGAAAAGCTTAGCAAGTGAAGGCAGCATCTGTGGACAAAGAAACAGAGTTAATGTTTCAGGTTGAAGACCTTTTGTCAGCACTGGAAGATGTTAAAAGAATTCAAGTTTTTGAGCAAATACAGAGCCAGGGAAAGGAGGGGAGGGGAGGAAAGAAAAAAGGAAAGGTCTGTGATAGAGTAGAGGGCACGAGTGATTAAATGACAAAAGGGATGACGGTGCAAGGCAAGGTAATGGAACAGGTTAAGAAACAAAAGATTGATCAGGAGTAGCTGTAAATTCTGTGTCAGAAATGGCAGAATCTGGTCCTGGCAGACTTAAGCTGACATCACACTGATTGCCCTAGTATATCTGCTGAATGCTTCAGACAAGCAATTCACTTCACCGAAAACCAAAACTCGCACCATGTTGCCCCAACAATGCGCCTTAACTCCTGCTGCATCAGTCTGATATTTCCTTTTTTACATAGAATTACATAGAATGTACAGCACAGAAACAGGCCATTCGGCCCAACAGGTCCACGCCGGTGTTTATGCTCCAAATGAGCCTCCTCCCTCCTTCATCTAACCCTATCAGCATGTCCTTCTATTCCTTTCTCCCTCGTGTGTTTATCTAGCTTCCCCTTAAATGCATCTATGCTAGTTGCCTCAACTACTCCTTGTGCTGGCGAGTTCCACATTCTAACCGCTCTCTGGGTAAAGAAGTTTCTTCTGAATTCCCTATTGAATTTATTGGTGACTATTTTATATTTATGGCCCCTAGTCCTGGCCTCCCCCGCAAGTGGAAACATCATCTCTACGTCTACCCTATCAAACCCTTTCATAACCTTAAAGACCTCTATCAGGTCACCCCTCAATCTTCTCTTTTCTCGAGAAAAGAGCCCCAGCCTGCTCAATCTTTCCTGATAGGTATAACCTCTCAGTTCTGGTATCATCTGAGTAAATCTTTTTGCATCTTCTCCAGTGCCTATCCTTTTTATAATATGGAGACTAGAACTGTTCACAGTACTGCCAAGTGTGGTCTAACCATAGTTCTATACAAGTTTAACATAACTTCTCTGCTTCTCAAATCTATCCCTCTAGAAATGAAACCAAGTGCTTGGTTTGCTTTTTTTATGGCCTTATTAACCTGCATCACTACTTTTAATGATTTGTGTATCTGTACCCCCAGATCCCTCTGCTCCTCTACCCCATTTAGACCCATTATCCAAGCAGTATGTGGCCCCTTATTCTTTGTACCAAAATGTAATACTTCACACTTATCTATATTGAAATTCATTTGCCAATTCTGCAAGTTTATTAATATTCTCCTGTATTTGGTCGTAGTCCTTCTTGGTGTTAACTATACCCCCCACTTTGGGGTCGTCTGCAAATTTTGAAATTTTACTTCTGATTCCGGAGTCCTAATCATTTATGTAAACAGTGAACAACAGTGCTATCAGCACTGATCCTTGTGGAACACCACTTCCTACCTTTTGCCAGTCTGAGTAACTACCTTTAATCCCTACTCTGTTTCTGTTTTGTAGCCATCTTGTTATCCATTCTGCTACTTGTCCCCTGCCTCCACATGCTCTGACCGTAGTAATGCGTCTACAATGCAGTACCTTATTGAAGGCCTTTTGAAAATCCAAATTTATTACATCTACTTCACTACCCTTGTCTACCCTTTCTGTTACTTCAAAGAATTCAAGAAGGTTGGTCAAGCCTGACCTTCTCTTTTGAAATCCATGCTGACTATTCTTTATTATATTTTCGCTTTCTAGATGTTTTTCTATTCCATCTTTGAGTAAGGATTCCATTATCTTTCCTACCACCGACATTAAGCTAATTGGCCTATAGTTCCCTGGACTGGTTTTATCTCCCTTTTTTAAATATAGGAATTACATTAGCTGTCCACCAGTCCTCTGGCACTATTCTCTTTTCTAATGAATTTTTATATATATGTAATAGTGTCTCTGCTATCTCTTCCCTATCTCTAATTAGTGCAGCTACTCCACCACCCCTTCTTCCTTCCCTATCCTTTCTGATTATGTTATAACCTGCAATATTTAGTTGCCAGTCCTGTCCTTTTAAGTAGCCATATTTCAGTTATTCCTACTACATCTGGTTCCTCATTATGGTTTACTGCCTCCTGTTCCCCCATTTTATTTTGGAGGCTGTATACATTGCTGTACAGGCAGGTTAATTCATCTTTAATAGTTGTTCCTTCTACTTTATTTTTAACAGTCCTTTTGTACTTATGTTTTATAACTGTATTTGTTCCTTGACTATTTGTTATCTTTATTCCTTACTCTGGTCTGACCTTCACACTCATCTCCTGTTTCTTTTATCTTTAAGCTTTTGTTATTGTATCAGATCCCTCCCCATCTTGCTAGTTTAAAGCCTTATACACGGCCCTATTTATCCTTTCCACTAGGGCTCTGGTCCTATTCAGTTCACGTGGAGCCCATCCCTGCAGTACAGATCCTTCCTGTCCCAGTACTTTTTATTGCTACTCTGGATGGAACTGCTACTTACCTACTCAACCACTGGCAGTTTTGTGTTGTAGAATCATGATGACAGACACTACTTCTTCCCCCTACCCCAACATACACAGATATTCATTCTCTCTCTTTCTCTCTCTCTCTCTCTCTCTCTAACCAAAGTAACATTGCATAATTTCATATTGATTAACTATTTTAGTTGAATGCATTAAGGTCTTGCAGAGTACACATGATAACATTCTCTTTTAATTGTTAATTGATTTGTCTGTGTAAAATTCATTTTTTAGTCACTGCGTGTTTAGAATAGAGTGTAGAACATAGAATTTCATAAATACTCTTGTTTGTGAGGCCCTATCCATGTATTTTGATTATGTAATTGCAGGTCTTAAGATTGTCGGTACTGTACTAAAAAGTAATTGCTCAATATCTAGATACGACAGCAAAGTAAGACTCTGAATGGAAATGGAATTGTTGGTATATGTGAGCATTTAAACCAGTTACACCTGAAGTTAAAGACCATGTAAATGTGAACAAAACTGTTCTGTGTTTGTGATGTACCAAATTGATCATGAGCCCAGAATTTGTTGCCTTTGTGCACCAACACCTATTGTAATCCGGATCCTCAAAGGACTGGTATCAATTTCAAGTTGCACAGATTGCTGTCTCTAAGCCACAGCAGTTGGATTTGTTTTACTTCTTGATTGTTAGATTTGAAGAATACAGGCTAACAAATTACATCCTATGTGACTGTGACCATGGTAAACTATCCGTCCTCATCCTTCTTGACCTGTCTGCAGCTTTTGACACTGTTGACCACACCATCCTCCTCCAACGCCTCTCCTCTGTCGTCCAGCTGGGTGGGACTGCACTCGCCTGGTTTCATTCTTATCTATCCAGTCTAGCCAGAGAATCACTTGCAATGGCTTTTCTTCCTGCACCGTTACCTCTGGAGTCCACCAAGGATCTATCTTTGGCCCCCTCCTATTTCTCATCTACATGCTGCCCCTCTGCGCCATCATCCGAAAACATGATGTCAGGTTCCACATGTAACCTGATGAGACCCAGCTCTACCTCACCATCACCTACTTCGACCCCTCCACTGTCTCTGATTCATCACACTACTTGTCTGACATCAGTACGGGATGAGCAAAAATTTCGTCCAACTAAATATTGGGAAAGTGGAGGCCATTGTCTTCGGTCCCCGCCACAAACTCCGTTCCCTAGCCACCAACTCCATCCCTCTCCCTGGCCACTGTCTGAGGCCGAACCAGACCGTTCACAAACTTGGCATCCTTTTTGACCCTGACATGAGCTTCCGACCACACATTTGCTCCATCACTACGACTGCCTACTTCCACCTCCGTATTATTGCACGTCTCCGCCCCTGCCTCGGCTCCTCTGCTAAAGAAACCCTCATCCATGCCTTTGTTACCTCTAGACTTGTCCATTCCAATGCTTTCCTGGCCAGCCTCCCATCTTCCACCCTCCATAAACTTGAGCTCATCCAAAACTCTGCTGCCCATATCCTAACTCGTGTTCACCCATCATCCCTCTGCTCGCTGACCTACAATGGCTCCCGGTAATGGAATGCCTCAATTTTAATAAATAAATAAATTCTCATCCTTGTTTTCGAATCCCTCCATGCCTTGCCCCTCCCTATCTCTGTAACCTCCTCCAGCCCTACAACCCTCTGAAACCCCTGCGCTCCTCTAGTTCTTGCCTCTTGCGCATCCCCAATTTTAATCGCTTCATCATTGGCGGTCGTGCCTTCAGCTGCCAAGGCCCTAAACTCTGGAATTCCCTCCCTAGACCTCTGCCTCTCTCTCTCCTCCTTTTTAAGATGCTCCTTAAAACCTACCTCTTTGACCAAGCTTTTGGTCACCTGTCCTAATACCTCCTTATGTGGCTCGGTGTCAAATTTTGCATGATAGTTGCTCCTGTGAAGCGCCTTAGGATGTTTTACTGTGTTAAAGGCACTATATAAATGCAAGTTGTTGTTGTAACACTGGATGTTACTTTCCTGTTTAGATCATTGCAGTGATTTTTCTGTTGGGGGCTATATGATTGAGTAAATCAGTTGCTTGGTTGTATTTACAGTATTAACATTAAGCTGGGCAATGAAACAGATAATAAATATATTGTTAGACAGTGGTATATATTCATATCACTTTAATTGGATCAAGAATTATGTCATTTTGGAGAACGGAATGTGTTTAGATATAGCTGTTCTAATTTTAAGCAGAATGTATAAAATATCGAAAATCTGAAAACGTCTGTATAGTTAATTCAGCATTCAAAATTGTAAAGTTTATATTAAATAAATGTTTTTGTCTCCTGCAGTCTTAATGCTACCCTACTCTGTAGTTTTTAACATGATGATTGGGAAATGTCTATTCCAATATAAACTAGTAAAGTGACCAAATTACCACTAACAATCAAATTCTACTTGAATTTACTTTTTATAGCCTTGTGCATGGTGCAAAGTTCCGGTACAATTTAACCTTATTCATGTGTCATGATTTTTCAGTCAAGCTTTATCTGTCAACATTTATAAGATGTCAACATTCCTGTCACATTTTTCCAATCACTCTTGTTGATTGGTTCAGAGAATAATGACATCAAATCAGAACTAAAGACATAGAGAATGTACATATCAAAAGCAAGGTAAGTATTTAGAAATCTGTCAAATGAGAAACTATAAGGACTTATGAAAAAAAAATCCTGAACGACCAGTCAGGAAGACCTACTAATATTAACAAAAAGGAAAAAATGAAACAATCGAATAACCCAACATACTTTTTGAAAAAATAATTTGGCCACCATTTTTCTCATCAACTAAAATCTGTAATGCCCAAAATAAGGTGTCAAATGAGATTAAAAACATTTAAAAATTGCATATTTCACAGTATGATTAAGTTTAGCCATCGAATTGTTTCGATGCAAGGATTCAGATAAAAGACTCTGGAATTATCCAGGCTGGGCAACATTCTGAGGTGTTCAATTAACTGCACAAAGAATCCAAAAAAATGAATTTAAGTCAATATCGCAGGCAATTTGTATTGTAAGAATTGGTTGTCACATTCATTACGTCACAAGATACTGAGATACTTTGTTGTACTCTTGAACTTATTAAACTTTTTATTCATACACATTTCAGGCATATATTTTTAATCTGAATGCTTTCATTTGAGCTTCTTATTGAATAATATTGTCAAAGGAGCAAGATTTATCTTTTATTGATTACTTTCACATTATTTGCTCTTAACTTTTTAATTTAAAATCCTTGTACAACACTATGAAAGTACTATCCCTGGCATCAGTCACCCTGTTCAGTTCTTGTAACGCATTGTGAGTATTTGTATTGTGGCACAAATAAAAATTGTATAGAATCTTTTGTATCTCAGTGCATATAAAAGCAAAGAGTTACAAAAAGTAAGTAGGACATTTGGAAAGATGGTATTAATTAAGCTCAATTGTCTTGAAGCATTAAAAAGCACATAAAGGATATATTATTCAATGCAATTTGTCAGCTGCATTTGCTGAATTGGGCTCACCTGTGATACTTTGGTAATTGAGTTGTCTGCCAGCACTCTTTGTGTAGACTCACATGTGGAGAGGCTACTTGAGTAAGCCTGGCATCTATGCATTTGCAAGGAGTGAGTGCTTTCAGAAAAGGAGGAAGGAAAGGAAGAATAATGGCAGAAAAAGAGAAAGGTCATAGCATTTCAGGAGGTTGTGATGTCACTTTGGTTTCTAATACATTTGAATTACATACAATGAGTATGAAAGGTGCTAAATTAGAAACATTGTTGAATAGTAGAATCATGTAATAGTGAAGGAGGTGGCACCACCTAACCCAGGGTGCACGTACATGTGGTGGTGCTTGTGATAGACAGAGTGAGTGAACGTGGCTGTTGTGAAATGCTGGTTTCTTCTAACCAGCAACTGGTCTTGGAGACAGCTATAGACAGAAGAGGAAATGTACTCAATGCAGATAGAAAACCACTCTTTGAAATGTTACTTAGATGGTAATATACTATTTACCTTGGTATTATGCTTGAGTCATTGCCTGGCTGCTAATGAGATTGAATGAGTAGGCAGAGAAGGACAGTACTGGTCCTCAGCTTGGGAAAAGTCTCCAGCTTCACACTGCTCCACTCGCTCTATACTTTTAATGCTTAGAATTTCAAGCGTGACATTGTCGAAAACATTGAAAGGTTTATAGCTGCGGAGTGCTCCTCCAATTTTAGTCTGTTCAAGTAGAAAGAAGTGTTAATATATTTTGGAAGTTTTGGGAGCACATCAAGTAACGTCCTTTTGACCCTGCTGTAGTACATGAGTATGCATGATGCAGCTAGGATTTGTTCGAAGAATATTTTGTGTGAAGCTCTTATAAAATGTCAGTGTGCAAACAGTTTTAGTGATCAGTTGCATTTGTACTCTATTGCAGTAAAGTCATGCATTCAAAGGGGCATTGGTCAGTCTGAGTGCTTTGCTGGGGACAGTAGTTGGGGTATAAGAGAATGTGAGGAATCACTTTGTTGCATGCATGCTTTACATTCGTCTAGTTGGTATGAGGTACTGGTGGGTCAAGTTACCGTGACTATTTTCTTCAGGTCAGGAAACTTTTTTCCAGATGTCGTATCATTGTCTCTGAGTTGATACATTGCATCACGTCTGCCAGGTTCTGTTGCTTGCCGACTGTGGGTAGAGTGCCCTGGAGTACTAGACAGTGTAACCCTTCTTTCCCCTACTTCTTAAAACAGCATCTCATAAATCTGGGAGTTGTGTATAGATGACACTCTTATTTTAGGTTCTGCTCTTAAAATAAGGTTGCCAACTCTGGTTAGACATATTCCTGTAGGTTTCATCACATGACCTCCTCCTCCAATCGCACCGCCCAGCCAAACAGCCATTTTACCCATCTTCAATATTTTTATAACTAATAAACAAAAGCGCTTAAAGAAAATGGGAAAAAAAAGCACAATTTTTTAATGCCCCTATAATTTTTCTCCTAGGTTGCTCACAGCAATATCCAGGAGATTAATCGTTAATTCCTGGAAGCCACAGGATAATTTTGGAGAGTTGGCCACCCTACCTTAAAACGCCTGTGGCAGTCCTTTTTTTTAAAAAAAAGGTGGTCCAGCACTAGAATCCCTCCCCAAATCAACAAATGCATTGTAGCTGGACAATCTCGTGTCTGCTGCCTGCTGTGAATATCTAATTAGGCTGCAACCCAGGTGAGTGAAAAGCCTGCTGTGCACGCTTTCTGCTGCTGACACATGGCCAATGGAAATCCACCTCCAAGTCTGTCCAGTCTTTATATTATAATCCTCTGAAGTTCGGGATCAGGCTCTTGGCTCTTTTCAGCATCATCTCCAGGGTTTGAATGTCTCTCTTGGCTCTTTTTTTTCTTGGTGATTCAAAATGGATACAAAGTGCAATCTGACCAGAGCGCTGTATATTTTAAGCATTACTGCTGAGCTGTGCTGTACTGTTTTGATGATACATTTCAGCATTCTGTTTGTTTTGTTGATTGATAGTTAGCAGTGATTGTAAATGTTAAGTACTGAGTCTGTTAAAACCTCTAACTCTTTCAATGCTCCCCCCCCCCCCAAGCTATTTCAACACCATCCATGGCCGCCTTATGCAACCATTTTTTAAATACATACTTTATACTTAACCCTTTTAAAAATGTATCTTTTTCAGATTGCCATCATACTTTATTTCATGATTTTTGTTGATTCTTGACTGCCTTTTCAGATGCAATTATTTCTTCACAGAGTACTAGAAATTGAAATTGTATTAACTATACTTTTGTTTTTTTTTTGTTTAAGAACAGTAGAACAAAGCAGACCTGCAAAGAGAATATAAAATTGTTCCTGATTCTTTGTACAATGTACTGGTATTACTAAGAAATTCACAATCATAAGTAAGAATTAAGGACAAACAACTGCAATTTTGCATTGAAACATAAGTCGGTCGATGTTTCAGGTCTGATATCTTCCTCAGGTCTTAGTCTTGCAACGTTGACTGCCTGACCTGCTGAATATTCCCAGCCTTTTCTGTTTCCAGATCTCCAGCATCTGCAATATTTAGATTTTTTGCAATTTTGTGCCGTTTATTTTGTTCAATAAAAACTGATGGTGTTAGGTTCAGTAGATAACTTTTCCGATGTTGAATTATTTTCAGGGTTATTCTTGTTTTGCAGTACAGATTATTTATATTTTTCTCAGGCATTATGGTATATAAGTATTAAATTGTTGGCATATGAATAGGTCATTACTTACGTTTAGAAGTAAACTGAGAGTCATTTGATCCACCAAGAATCTGGCTTAGGATTTCCATAGCTAAATGTTCAGAATTAAGCGCTGGTAAAGATGATCTTTAACTTATCACAATGTTTGATCATTTCAGTGACAGGTTGTTGTGAAATATTTGACAGAAATCCATTAAATTTGCTTGATTAGTTCATAGACTTATGTGGGACATGCGATGGGTATGCACAACATATGGGTTAAATTTCTGTAAGACTAAAAGTCCCAATATCTAGCACTAGTGCAAAATGAACTTATGAAATTACCCAGTAACATCAATATACTGTGCACGTGCAATATAGGTGCTATAACTGAAGTACTGGGAAACCTGATTCATTTTAATTTATAGTGTCAGCTGCACGTGTACGTCGGTTGTTTCTAGTGAGTTTTGCGACCGTCAGATATTTCTGTGGAGGAGGGGGCGGTTCACTGTAAAACAAGGGTCAAAAATTCTGCTCTGAGTGTTATTGTATTTAGGCCTGGTCTGGCAGAACATAGGGTAAGTCTCATACTCCCAGTGGGGAGCAGTGCTCAAAGGGAACATGGATTGGCAAATCAGGGCTACAGTGTTGTAAAGGTCCGTGAATACACAAACCGAGACAGAGGGAAGAGGAAAATTTAGTCAAAATTAAACATGCCAAATTAAATGATTACATGCTTAGAAAGAAGAAAATGAAAAGGGGTCAAGAGAAAACCAAATGAAAAATAAAAGGTTTAAAAAGATAAAATTGGGTCATAAATGCTGAATGGTTGTCCATATAGCCACATGGAAAAGTTGTGCTTTATGATTAGTTTCTTGACCAATGACTTTAAAATCACGGATGTGAGTTTTCTGTGATCAGATCCTCATCTGGTAACTCTGGGTGGGGATGAGGAGGAGTTACGCACTGTTCATTATCAAAAAATAACATTTTTGATTCGATAGTGGAGAACTGACTGGTTATATCTTAACAAAGGATATATTCATTTTGTATCATGTGGTTACAAATGTAACTTTCTTTTTCTCTGTAATCCTTTTCTTCTAATGCTCCTTTTCTTCCAATCCAATGACCGCTTACTCTGAATCCTCCTTTAGCCCTCTCCTGTTTGCTGTGGATTTTGCACCACCAATTTTGCCAAAGGATCTTTGTTCAAATATTTCTCAATTACATTGTGCACTTTTTGTACTGTGGCATGAAAGTGTTTAATCTTTCCTGCTTCACTGTGCTGTCTGTTTTGCCGAATCAACCGCTTCGATCAGTGAAGAACTTTAATAACATTATTTTTCTCGCTGTTTGCTTATCCCAAGTAGCAATGTTGCAAAACCTTAAAAGGTTTTAGTTGGTCAAGTGATTGTACATGCCTTTTTTAGTTTAGGTGAGTTCAGTGAAAAGACAGTGATAGAATTTCAGAAACAGGAGACCTGCCCAAAAAATTGCACCACAGCATTTGCAAAGTCTTAATTTAGTCATCTTTCTGCCTCCTAGTAATTACTAGAAATAACATGGCTCCTTTTGAAAGATTCAGTTTCTGCTGTAAAAGCATCTCTCTCAAGCTTGAAACACAGAAACATTATTGTAGCCTTTTTAGAATTTAGGGAGTGTCACAGGTCTGGGCTGATGTACAACTTTTGTGTTGTATATGCTGTTTGTTTGACTTGGCAGACAAGTGAGCTCTTTTAATTACAGCGCTGAAGAGAGAGAAGGCTCTTAAATATCTTAAGTATAGCAGTAGTTGTAAAAAGGTTTTAAATGAACAGGTATGCTAACGCATCATATAACAATTGAGCTAAAGTTCCTTTTTTAAAAAAAAACTAAAGATGAGCATCTGTTCAAACAAATTGTACTGCACTATACATAATTTTAAATTGATCATACTTTATGGTGTGTAGGAATAAAAAGGTTAGTTGGTGTGTTTTTTCTCTAAAGCATACTCCATTGTTGTGTTCTATTGTTGGCATCAAAAAAGTAGATTAATTTTCATACTGCAGAACTGAGGATTTTTGCTCTTAGAGTTAAGCACTGTTACAATTCTGGCTTTCATCAGATAATGTTTCTTTTGCCCAATACAAAAGCCAACTCCCATAGGCAAGCCTGTACCTTATGTAAACTGAAGTGAGATCTTGTGTACAAAGTAATCTGGGATTGTCTCTTGGTTGAACAATAGTCCCATTTATTGTAAGTGGATTTACATGTAGAATTTCCACTACTATTCTTGTCACTTCAGAAGATAATTAATATGTTACACCAGACATTTTTGTAAAGACCAAACAGGTTTATTGACAATTATTTAGAAAGCGTAAGCCGTAACAGCAAATTGTTGAAGTAAGTTAGATGAAGTAAGTTAGAATAAGTTTTTAACCCCCTCTGCATGCCATGTTCTTCACTTCTGGTTTTTAAAATATAAAATTGAGTCACAGTACATTTTTTAATCAGTGGCGTGTACCTAAAGATTAGGAAAAAAACCTTGTGTTCCATTTATAGCCAGTAGGTTTTTTGGAAGCTTTACAGAGAATTACGTAATCTGTGTCTGTCATTGGAGTGTTTAGCTTCCACGAAACCTTCCTAATGTTCTACATGTGCAAGTTACAGCATGTAGAAAATGCATTTGCTGGGAACCTGTATGTTGGACAATGTTTTTACAAGGCTAGTATATAGTGGTATTGCAGTACTTTAGAATGCATTGTTGTGATATGGGTAAAGGGCTCTATCTTCAGAGAAAGAACAAGATGTCCCAAATCACTTTACAGCCAATGAGTTACTTTTGGTGACTGTTTTGTAGGTACGTACAGCAGTTAATTTCCACACAGCTGGGTCCCACAAACAGCAATGAGCTGAACAACCAATTAACCTGTTTTTGGTGGTGTTGGTTGAGGGATAATTGTTGGCCAGGACACTGGGAGAACTCCAACAATGCTGTAATCCTCAGTACTGCACTAAAGCTACATGATGGTCTACAGATGTTAACAGCCAGTAAAGGATATCCAATTGTCATGTGAGGTAAAAGTGATTGTCAGTGTTTGATGAGGTTGATGGTAACCAAGAAAAATGAGATTCAGAAATATTGTTTGCAATACTGAGTGCATTAACAATAATCCATTTTAGAGGTCACTGGTACATGTGACAGTGCTACATGTGTCATGTGGCACACACAGGGCAAATTTCTCATTTTAATTGATACGTAAAATGAGCTTTAACATCATGGGGGCGAAATTGGGCCATGTAGCGCCCATTTTGTAGACACTATGCGGACACCTAAGCCCCAAAAATAGCATCTGATATGCGCATGCACATTTCCAACGTGAAGTGCCCAGGATGCCATCTTGGTCGAAGTAGTTGCAGGTAATGACCACTGGCAGCATGTAGAGTAGGGAGATTATGACGCGAACCAGTGTGCAACACTGATTTGAAGCAGCCGGCGACATCTTGGAACTCCATGCTCCAGTCAACACACTGTCCTAACTTCACACAGCTGAACAAGACTTAAAAGGCATGAAGGACCCCCCGCCCCTCCAATGAGCGCTATTTAAAGGGATCATGCAGGAGTTACAAGTTAGTTGTTCCATTATTTATTCTGGCTGCTGGTGCAATTGTATGTGTTTTTGGAAGTTTCCGATACTTTGCTAAAGTTGCAATTTTCTATAGCGAGTGATCAGACTGGTCTAGCAGTATTGTTAGTGGCATTTAAAATAGTGTGCTGGAAAAAGTTGCTTCTAGAAATGGGTGGCCTGCTCGGGCTTCCTCTGGGAATTGAACATGACTGAGAGAATGAAGAGAGGCCACGCAGAGCAGGACAGGCTGCTAGAAGAGGGAAGAGAAGGGGGAGGCATAGGGCACTCTTCAAGGAGGTGTAACAGATTCGGAGGTGACAACAATTGGTAATCAATGTCTCATTTATTAATAGTCAAATCAAACATGTAAAGATATCAAATATTTAGAGAACAAGGATCAAAACAATATTACTCCATTTGACCTCTGGACAGAGGTTGTAATCAAGTTGGCGAAGTGGTTGTTTCAAATTTTCCAACACGGAGGTAGTCTTCTGATAGTCAGGTGTTGTTCTGACAACGGTGTCGTCTTGATACAGCTAAGTGTTCTTTTGACAGCTGGATGGTCATCGCTGATTCTTCTGACCTGAGCTCAAAAGACGTTGGGTTTTTATGTCCCCCATCACAGAAAACTCACACCACATATGGAACAACACTCATAAGACCCTTATAGATTTACAAAGTTGTTTTTCAATGAATTCCAGATGGTCAGTTTGTTTTAACATTACTCATTTAACCACAATACCCTTTTTAAGGTAGCTTTTCAAGGTGGACGGCTTGTGTGACCGCGCTGTCTAGCCATGGTTCTGGTCTTATTGCTGTCTTTGGATTATTGTTCTGCTTTTTTTGGGTCATTGGTCCTCTTTTATCACATAGCTGCCATGTCTAGCAAGGAGGGTACAACGGTTACTTGTCAAAGGTTAACAGTTTATAATTCAGCAAAATAAGCTGCACACTCAGAAAAATATGCAGCACAGCCTGCAGAGCATGATGGTTAGTAGTTTTAAGAAAAATGTCAATTTTTCCCCATTTCCAATATTCTTACAGATTGTCTTCAGGGACCAATTCTCTTGCCTCAACTTCAGTGATGACCAGTGCATCAGACGGCTGCAATTCACAAAAGAGGTCGTGACTGAAATTTGTCAACTGCTGCAGCCACAACTGCAGCCTCAGAGCAAGGCAAGGACAGCACTGCTTCTGGCATTTCATTTTTATGGCTCTGGCTCCTTTCAGGCTGCTGCTGGAGATATAAGCAACACCTTGCAGTTTGCACTGAGGCTCTATACGCACTCAGAGAGGGGAGAATCAGAGGAAGAGGAGGAACATCATCTGACTCTTCGGCAGCAGAACCAGTGTGTGATCTCTCCCTCCAGCGACCTCGCACCTGCGGTATCCGTTCCTCCCACCCTGGCTCCTGCGCACTTATGCCCGGTGTTTCACCATGTGCAGACCCCTCCTCAATCCTGGCCTCTAAACTACGCGCAGTTTCAGTATCTGAGCTAGTGGCTGCGAGTGTAAGATCGAGTGACGGTGTGACTTCATCATCACTATCGTCTTCCTCTGCCTCCTTTGACTGGGCAGGTTCCAGTTCTTGGGTATCTGAAATGACAAAGGGACACGGGTTGAGTTGTGGTGAGGGAAGAGGAGAAAGAGTCAGAAAATATTGTGGGATGAGTGAGAAGTGAGAAGGAGGGTTAGGTATGCAGAGACCTTCATCATCTATCCCTCCAGCACCGCCAGTGGCCATGGCCTCAGTGATGGCCCTTCCAATGAAGGACAACACTGTCTCTTCCATAGGGTTTAGGATTTGTAGGCATGCCTGTCCTGCTCCATTTCTTTTCTGCTGCCTACTGTTATGCACCACCTTCTCCTGCAAGAAGGAGGGAAGTGTATTAGTGAGTGTCCTGCAAGATGTTTGGGTGATGTGGCTGTCATGGTTGAATAGCTGCCAGCGTGTGACCTGTGAGTTCTGGGTGTGCGGCTTGCAATGGTGGTAATGTGTGAGGGTGAGATGAAGCATCTGATTTGAAGAGTCGAGTACTAATTGAAAGAGTTTGTTAGGTGGGTGGTGGGGGTGTAGTGCATGGAGTAGTGGATGAGGCTAGTGATGCAATTGGTATAATATGCCACTTGACAGTTGCACTCACTCACCTTGACCACTCGTGTCAAATCATTGAACTTCTTCCTGCATTGCATCCATGTTCTTGGCGCTCTGCTCCTGGCATTGACCTCGTCCGCTACTTTCTCCTCCTGCCTTTTGAGCATATGTTTGGAGGGCCTCCTGCCCCGCTGCAGATATGGGATGCCCCTCCTTCTATCCATCTCTTCCACCAAGGCCTCTAGTACATCACCCGAGAACCTTGGTGTATGGTCTCTCTCAGGTGCAGCCAGTCCTCACTATATTCCAGCACAGAATTACTTCCCAATGGACATCGAGCAGCCGCAGTGCACCTCCTGTTTAAGAGGTGCAGGCTGCCTTTAAGCCACTCCTGATATCTGGGCCCCCTGCTGATGTGTGCAGCCAATCAACAGTGCAAGTAGTGCTGGCTGCACACAGCAATCATTTAAATCATCAGGCAGCATGAATGTTACGTACTGCCTGCATCGCAACGAACGGGCGCGAGTTAATTGCGCACTACGATCTCAGCGCCCGTTTTCGGAGGTTATCCAGTATAACCCCCTATAATTTTCCAGTACTTGTCAGGTCATCAAGTTTTCCATGCTGTACAGCTGAGACACTTTCAAATTTTCCGCTCTTGTGTGGTTATGGAATAAATTGTAAAGAGTTTTTTTTCAAACGGGATGATCTTTAAGTTATTCTCTCCCTTTCTCCTCTGCGGATTTGCTTGCTCTACATACCATTCCCGTTTGGTTGGGCAAGCTAGGCCATTGCCAAGAGTGACTTGAAACTAGCTGTTAAGCGATGCATAACAATAGCAAAAAGATGCTCTTGGCCTCCACCACCACCCCCCTCCAATCTCCAGTGTTTAAGCAGTTCTGTTCCCCAAGATGGTAGGACTGAAATTGGGATTGTGGCATCTGGGTGGTCAGGGACACTTTTGTTTTGTTGCTATGGTGCTGGAGCTGTGATGAGATGCATCACTGAAGTGATTCAGAAATTAGGCTTTCTTAACTACATAGGTTTTAAGAAATGCAACCAGTGTATATTGAAGGTTTTATTGTTGAGCCCTGGAAGAGTTAATTCTCATCAGTCTTGCATTCTTGCATAAAGATGGTTTATGCTTTTGAACTATGCTGACTGGTGCAGAATATTTCAAAAATTCCATAAATCATCCGACCACCGCAGAGGAGCATCTGTCTGATTGTAATTGATTTTGGGATAGCTGGTACATGTAACAAATGAGTTGCAGTGCATGCTAGGCCAGAGAAATAAATTAAAGTTGTGTATGTATTTTTTCAAGATTAATTCTCCTAATAAAGATTTGTGGCACAAGATTTTGTTGTAACAAAATTAAGATGCAGCCAAAATCTTAGGCTGCAATTTTATATTAACAGACAAAAATATAGACTGTTGTTACTTAGTTAAAAAAAAACTGCTTACATTTTCCCACTTCATTGCATATTACTTTTAGCAGCTTCTTCAAAATACAACACTTTATTTTAGAAATTACAACAACAGTGGATTACTGTATCTGATTCTCTTACAGTGGTGCTATAACACCACTTCTTGTCAATGTGAAGCAGTTTCAGAAACACATGGACACAAAAACAATGGTGTAACTCAGCAGTTAGATTGACAACATAACTCCCAAACGTACTATAGTAAAAACGTATGAGATCACCTTTTGCATTGGGTGCGCATAACTCCAGTCCAGTGCAAAGCCAACATTTCATAAATGTACTTTTGAATCATTTTAATGCCAGGAGAGAGCCCACATTCCTGATTGCTCACTCCTAGTAAAAAGGAACCAGCCAGGGAATGGGGCACTTGTACACTAGTTCAGTGCTCCATTATTGCTGATCTCTGTGCAAGACACAGCCAGCAACATAAGTATCCCGACTCCATATCACACTATATAGATACCAGTTTCACCACTGGTATCTCTTCAATAATCGTGCCCTTAAGCTAGCTTTGGACTGGTTGATTATTACAGTAGCACATTAATCCATTTGTGTCATAGCTTGTGAGATTTCATAATTCCTGGTGTCCAGTATAGTTTGTTCACATTTATGACTTTATATTTGAAATCTTTTCATTTTCTGTATTTTAATACTTTTTACTCTATCCCATCAAAAGTCTGTTACCAGTAAAGTACTTTAGTCATATAAGTGTCACAGCATTTTGTTCTGTAGAACATACAGGAAGTTCAAGCGTTTGAAATACAGCCTTGTAACATTTACAATTGTTTTAACAGAATAGTTCATATGAGGTTGAAATTTGTAAGAGCAGTTCACGTGGACATCAGAACCAAGATAGTGTTACAGACTTTTTCTTAATGCTTTTTAAAAAATATGTATATATAAGATTAATGAATTTTTTTTTATTCATTCATGGGATGTGGGTGTCACTGGCAAGGCCAGCATTTATTGCCCATCCCTAATTGCCCTTGAGAAGGTGGTGGTGAGTTGTCGCCTTGAATGTTGCAGTTCGTGTGGTGAAGGTTCTCCTACAGTGCTGTTGGGTAGGATGAAGGAGCGGCGATATATTTCCAAGTCAGGATGGTGTGTGACTTGGAGGGGAATGTGCAGGTGGTGGTGTTCCCATGCACCTGCTGCCCTTGTCCATCTAGGTGGTACAGGCCGCGGGTTTGGGAGGTGCTGTCGCAGAAACCTTGGCGAGTTGCTGCTGTGCATCTTGTAGATGGTACACACTGCAGCCACGCTGCGCTGGTGGTGGAGGGAGTGAATGTATAAGGTGGTGGATGGGGTGCCAATCATGCGGGCTGCTTTGTCCTGGATGGTGTCGAGCTTGTGTGTTGAAGCTGCACTCATCCAGGCAAGTGGAAAGTATGCCTTCACACTCCTGACTTGTGCCTTATAGATGGTGGAAAAGCTTTGGGGAGTCAGGAGGTGAGTCACTTGCCGCAGAATACCCAGCCTCTGACCAGCTCTTGTAGCCACAGTATTTATGTGGCTGGTCCAGTTAAGTTTCTGGTCCATGGTGGGGTATTTGGCGATGGTAATGCCGTTGAATGTCAATGGGAGGTGATTAGATTTTCTCTTGTAGATGGTCATTGCCTGGCACTTGTCTGGCGTGAATGTTACTTGCCACTTATCAGCCCAAACCTGGATGTTGTCCAGGTCTTGCTGCATGCAGGCATGGACTGTTCCATTATCTGAGGGTTGCGAATGGAACTGAACACTGTGCAATCATTGGCGAACATCCCCACTTCTGACCTTATGATGGAGACAAGGCCATTGATGAAGCAGCTGAAGATGGTTTAGACTAGGACACTGCCATGAGGAACTCCTGTAGCAATGTCCTGGGGCTGAGATGAATGTTCTCCAACAACTCTTACCATCTTCCTTTTGCTTGGTATGATTCCATACTGGAGAGTTTTCCCCTGATTCCCATTGACTTCAATTTTACTAGGGCTCCTTGATGCCACACTCGATCAACTGCTGCCTTGATGTCAAGGGCGGTCAATCTCGCCTCACCTCTGGAATTCAGTTATTTTGTCCCATGTTTGGACCAAGGCTGTAATGAGTTCTGGAGCCGAGTGGTCCTGGCGGAACTCAAACTGACCATCAGGTGAGCTAGTTATTGGTGAGTAAGTGCCGCTTGATAGCACTGTTGACGACACCTTCCGTCACTTTGCTGATGATTGAGAGTAGACTGATGGGGTGGTAATTGGCCGGATTGGATTTGTTCTGCTTTTTGTGGACAGGACATACCTGGGAAATTTTCCACTTTATGGGGTAGATACCAGTGTTGTAGCTGTACTGGAACAGCTTGGCTAGAGGCGCAGTTAGTTCTGGAGCACAAGTCTTCAGCACTACAACCGGGAAGTTGTCGGGGCCCATAGCCTTTGCTGTATCCAGTGCACTCAGCCATTTCTTGATATCACGTGGAGTGAATCAAATTGGCTGAAGACTGGCTTCTATAATGGTGGGGATCTCAGGAGGAGGCCGAGATGGATCATCCGCTCGGCACTTCTGGCTGAAGATGTTTACAAACGCTTCAGCCTTGTCTTTTCAACTCATGCTGGGCTCTGCCATCATTGAGGATGGGGATGTTCATCGAGCCTCTTCCTCCCATTAGTTGTTTAATTGTCGACCACCATTCACGACTGGATGTATATTCTATTCAAGTTTATATCTTACTATTGCAGCAGCCATTGTGGTTGCCTAGTTTGCCATTTGTTTTTGCAACACATGGCAATAAAAAAGAACGGAGTAAATGTTGCAGGGCAGATTGACCTCTGCACCCTAACTCGTGATATGTGCTTCCGCCATACGAGGCTCTGCATCAGGGCCGCTAATTTATAAAATCTGTTTCTATACATAATCTTTAAATATGTTGGAGGACTATTTAAATACAGATTTTAAGATTTAATACATTTTGTATTTTTCATCATATTCTAGCAGGCAATAAATAGGGACACTTAAGACATATGGGCAGCTAATTTGGCATGACTTTTGCAATCTTTGCATTGCTATTCAATATTCAATGTTATGGATACTGTTTAAAGAAACTTTCGCACTGTTTTAGGAAAAGCTCTATAAGCCTACATAAATTGCACTGTGTACCACAGCAGTTCCCTTTGAAAATGTCCCTTCTGGCCTTGGAAAGCAACATTTACCTTATACAATAATTCTGTCGAAGTTAGCAGTGGACAAAGTTGCATGAGGAGAAGACATTGAGAAGGATAACCGTTAAAAGGTTAGCTCTTCAAAATAAGTGCATCTTAATCCTAAAAACTGTTTTTCATGTTAAGTTTTGTCAGAAATCATTGATCTAAATGGTTTCTTTATAAGACATATGTATGGTTTTGAAATTTTTTGTATGCAAGATATTATATCATTATCTCTTTTAGATAAAATTTATTCAAAAATGGATCGGGGCATGGAGTAAGGACATAATGTTTGATGAAGGTGCAACATAGGATTTGACTTCAGACTCATGTTGGCAGCAAGAGATTGGGATGGAGTCCCTGAGATGAAGAGGAACAGTCATTGATTAAGCTTGTGTAGTGGTCTAAGAAGTGATGGATGCATACACCCAGACCTGGGAGGCCTATCTTGGGTTATGATGGGATACCTATTGTAAAAGAACACAAAATAACTTTTTCCTAAGAAGTAGTAAGGGATTTAATGATGTCCTGCACTAACAGTTGATTGCAAGTCTAAAAGCAATTAAACTTGGTTCTCTCGTTTGTGCTTGCTCTCTGTCTTGCTTCCCTCCCTCCCCACTACACGTTGTCACATGAATTGTGGACAGCTTCTAGTGAATGATGAGTAGATTCCTTGTGAGCTAAGTCAATGCCGTATTACTTCAAAACAAGAAATGTTTGGAGAAAGCACCATAGGACTGGGAATTAGAATTAAACACAGGAAGATTTTGATTAAACAGGAAGTGAAACTGGGTTGGGGTTGAGAAGGGAAACAAAGGATTTAAGAGTTTGTTTGTTTCTTTCTGGCTCTGCATGTTGCACTTGTGGGGTTAATGAGTCCCACAGGGAAAAAGTTGGCTGTCTATGCTAGACCCAGAGGATAGATTTGGTAAATTAAATCAGAACAATTTTTCTTTTGGATGTGTAATTTTAGTGGTTAGGCTCGCGTATGTAAGGCTACCTCTCAGTAAAGCTAATTGCTATAGTCATCTTTGTGGGTTAGCCGGATTCTTCATAAAATCCTGTAGTTAAATCATCTTGCTTTGTAATTTTCCTAATGCTGTTTTCTATCTCTGTTTTGGGTGTATCCTCTTGATGTAGCTCAGACTTTCAAGGATGACATTGTGTTCGAGGTCAGGTATGGTAATTGCAGCCACCGATTATAGATGTTTTCCTGACTGGAAAGAGAGCCCACCTGGTAAAATGTAAGGATTCAACAGATGGTCTATGTTGGCTGAAGATGTTGCATTACAGGCTGCAGGTTAAGTGATTTAACCATCCTGCGGAGGTGTAGGCAAGAAATGTGAACTTCTACACACTTCTTTCAGATGCCACCTTTTCTCTTCGCCTGGGCTACTGGTGTGCACGCTTTGGGGGGACGGGGAGGGGGGGGCAAGAGGTCTGGGAGCATACTCTGATGGAAAAATTTGACATGTAATATGGTGTATTCTTGCTCATTTTAACTTCACAATTGAAATTTTTTTAGTCTGAAACACTAAGGAAAAATAAGTGACATTTGCTTTTATTTATATTCAACAAAAGGTCCAGACCATCACTACCCAAAGGCTGCCCCAATAGTCACTTTACCCTTCACAGAGGTACTTTCCCTCAAACCTCAAACCTCACACCCCCACTCCCCCCTTTTCCCTCCCCTCCATCAATTCACCCTGGCAATCTTCTCCCCCTCCAGTTCACACTGGTAGTTTTTCTCACTCTTCCTCCTCCATTCAAGTTGGTATTCTTCTCATTTAAAATTGGAACCTTCTCCACTCCTCTCCCGCTCAGTTCATGATGGTACCTTCATCCCCCTCTCCCTCAGTTCAAGCTGGTACCTTTCATCCCCCTTTCTGCTCTCCCTCAGTCCTCACTGCCACAATTCTTCCCATCTGCTCTCAAGCTGCTCCACCACAAGGATAAGTGGCTATCTTTAACAATTATTGCGAAATACAGCAAATTAAATAAAAATGTTCCAAAATAGATCTGTGGAAAAATTAGGAGAGAGATTAGGCGAAAGGGAGAAGATGAGCATTTGGGCTGACTATAGGTGATACAGAAGCAGGTCCAAAAAAAGTGATTGCGGTGCCAGAAGTCTAGAAAGGAATAAAGCAGAAAATTATGTCAAAAAATTCTTTTAATACCTGAACAACAAATGGATAGTCAGAGACAAGGTTGAAACTCTAAAGGGCCAAAATGGAGTTGAACATGAAGATGAACTGGATTTACAGGGAAGGACAATTAAGGGGGTGAATTTCTGCAGGGTTCTCCCACTCATCCACTGTAACTTTGGAGGGAGAGCCATGGGGACCCCAGGTGACGGGTGTTAATTTAATGGATGAGCAGAAGATCCCCTCGGGATTACGCTCCCTAACAGTAACCCATTCAGCAATCAAACACACATTGTGTACGTTTAGGGATTTTTATATTAGTAAAACAAAGGGGCTGAAAACCAATAAATCCCTTGGGATGGAAGAACCAAACCCCAGGTATTTAGAAAGATAAGAAGGTAATTTAACAGTAATTTTGAGTAAGTCTATGAACATTGGAAATGATCCAACAGACTGGACACAGATTAATGTAGTTCTCATATTCAGAAAGGACTCACCTGTAGATGAGTCCTTTCTGAAGATCTATTAACTTGACCTTAGTATTTGGAAACTAATGGAATTAATAATCAAACAATTGGAAGATTCGCTATGAAAATAATGACAAGTAGATCTTGCCTGACCAATTTCATACATTTTTTGCAGAGATGATGTCACATATTGACAGAGGGAAGCTGTATGATATAAGGCATCTTGACGTAAAAAAACCCTTTGATGAAGTACCACAAGAGGGACTGTTTTACAAACCACAATTATTGGGTACTGAGGGTAAAACCAATGGACTTGGGTTAGTATAACTGGCTAAAGAAAAGGAAGCAAAGGATAGTTGTAGGTCATAATCAAAGGATATACTGAATGGGGTGGCTGAAGTATCCATGCTGGGACTCTTAATTTTCCTGATGTACATAAATGGTCTGGAATTGAAGTCTTAAGGCAAGTACAGTTAGTATATTCAAGTGCACCCCTTGAACTTCAGGGAATAAAGATGGGGACTACATCAGGGGGAACGATCAGGTGGGAGAGTGTAACAGTTTTACTGGGAACTAGGGCACCAAAGGTGGAGGTGAAGGTGTGGTTGAGCAAATTGCCAGTTGGACAAATATTGTGACGAATGGAGGCCCAAAGACTTGACAGTTGAGAGTTTGAAAGTGCAGTTGTAAGTGACTTGGGCGGGGGTGGGGGGGTGGTGGGAGAGTTTATTCCAGTGCTGGATGCAGTTGGAAGGGGGTAGGAAGATGTGAATGATGAGGGATACTGGCAAGTGGTCAGAGATGCTTTGTCTGTGATCGAGACAATGGGAGTAGAGAGACCATGTGATATGGCAAGGTCAAGGGGGTGGCCATGAATATGGATAGGAAAGTTTATATGGAGGGAGAGGTTAAGGGAAGACGGAGGGAAGTGAGATCAGAGAAGAGAGAGAAAGGTGAGTTGAGATGGAGATTGAAATCACTGAGGATGAGGAGTCACTCAGTGTAGAGTTGAGGGAGGATATCTTGGTGATCATCTCGGGTGGGGCTTAGGGGGATAGGGCAGTTGGGGTTGCTGCTCGTAAAGAGGCAGCGATTGGTGCCTCAATAGGCCCTTTCGAGATTGCCGAGGAGCACCGAAGGTAGCTGTGGGCTTATCCAAGGGGGATGGCAGCAGGAAAGTAGGAAGGCAGAGGAGTAGTGATGGGTTGTGGTAGGTGTTTTGGGGCAAAGTACATGAGAGCAGAGAAATGCAAGGTGGCATGACTGGGTGACAGGAAGGGGAGGAGAGAAGGACCCAAGAAGGATCAAGTGAAGAATCTTAAGAGGGAACATGAGAAGGGAAAAAAGAGAGATAGAAGTAATGAGTTCAGGTCTGGAGTGGCAGGCCAGTAGACACCGAAGGAATTCAAGTTACATCGGCATGGTAAAGATTCAGAGAAAAATGTCCTGTAAACAGAGTATAGGGAGGAGACAATATGAGAGAGCAAAAATTTAGAATGGATATCAGGAAGTATTTCTGTACACAGACTGATAACTGGACTGGGTTATGAAGAAGAGTGGTTGAGGCCAGGTCACTGGACTCCTCGTGTAAGTAACAGCTAAATGTAATAGGAAGATGATTGGTGTTCTGGAAGAAAGATCAATTGGGTGAAAGGGTCATCTTCATCTAAACCCATCTTATGACATAAATCTTTGATATGGAGGATTGCCTAAATATAGGGCAAGTATTGGGTGACCTGATTGTTTTTGATGTTTACCTAAATTGAAGTTGTGATTCAGTGATCTAAATGGTTCTAGATACACCCTGCCAATGCCCCTGGGGCAATCATTGCAAGGAGAGCACTTATCTAAGAACATAAGAAATAGGAGCAGGAGTAGGCCACACGGAAGATGGTATTGAAATCCCACTATTTACAGGAAATCATTTCTTCTATTCTTCACAACCTCACCCAAGTCTGCGCAGGATGGAAATTTTGCTGTGGGTGGATATTTTGTTTTTATGTGAGCATGATAAAATATAAAATGTGCAGCAGGCTCTCAGCCTTCAGTAGGGGTCAAGGTTTTGGATCATTTAGTTTCCAAGCAACAGAGTGGCTGATGGAATACAGTGTTGCTATTGTCAGGCCTTAGATGAGTAATCTTAAAGAATTTGAAGATGCCAGCCAGCCTTTTGAGCAATTTTATTCAGATGTGCCTCAAATCTGGATCTCCAATTGCAATCACTAAAGTAATTAGACTTACTACTGTTGTTTTTAACGTGGTATCTTAGGCTGCGGTATGTGAAGTTAAATGAACATAGAAAAATAAATTATTCCATAGAGTAGCATGCCTTAGATTTAGATTACAAATTCTAAATCAGCCTGTTGCTGATTGTATCTTTTCACTCCTTCCTTAATCCAAACTCTGTATAGTAACTCTCTGAATGAGTCAACAGATTTTGCAAACGTCATGTTTAGTAACCATTTGTACCATGATGACTAAATGTGAAGAAATCCTTGAATTTCTTAATAAAGGCCATTTCATTGAGTAGTTCGTATTCCCATCAGCATCCATTATGAAGTCTTCAGGTCATCCTATGCTGTCAGCAGCTATGAAGTGATAAGTCCTTATAGTGCTTGCTTCTGGTCCTGTATTTCCTCATTATAGTATACGAAAAGCCCTGTTTAAAGCTTGTCGTTCCTAAGCCTAAAATCATGACTGACTTTTGTATTTGTGTTTAGTTAGCTACAGAACACGTCTTAGCTTCCAGCTAATCAAGTACTTTCAAATTTTTAAACATTTGAATAGTCTATCCTCCTGTCGTGTCTTCTCTCACTATTGAGTTATGATGAAAGGCTCAGGGACTTATTTCATTCTAAATCTCAGAACAACTTTTCAACTACCCAGTGCCTTTTTAAAAATAAAAACTGCCTAGACATGGCACTGCAATAGGATCTTTCATTTGCGTTGAAAGAGGCAGGGCAGGTTAATAAGTGGTTAAAAAAGCATACGGAATCATGGGCTTTATAAATAGAGGCATAGAGTACAAAAGTATGGAAGCCATGATGAACCTTTATAAAACACTGGTTCGGCCATAACTGGAATATTGTGTCCAGTTCTGGGCACCGCACTTCAGGAAAGATGTGAAGGCCTTAGAAAGGGTGCAGAAGAGATTTACTAGAATGATTCCAGGGATGAGGGACTTTAGTTACGTGGATGGACTGGAGAAGCTGGGGTTGTTCTCCTTGGAACAGAGACGGTTGCGGGGAGATTTGATAGAGGTATTCAAAATCATGAAGGGTCTAGACAGAGTAGATAGAGAGAAACTGTTCTCATTGGCGGAATGGTCAAGGACCAGAGGACATAGATTTAAGGTGATTGGCAAAAGAACCAAAGGTGACATGAGGAAGAACTTTTTCTACACAGCGAGTGGTTAGGATCTGGAAAGCACTGCCCGAGGGGGTGGTGGAGGCAGATTCAATTATGCTCTTCAAAAGGGAACTGGATAAGTACTTGAAAGGAAAAAATTTGCAGGGCTAAGGGGAAAGGGCGAGGGAGTGGGACTATCTGGATTGCTCTTGCATAGAGCAGGCGTGGACTCGATGGGCTGAATGACCTCCTTTCGTGCTGTAACCTTTCTATGATTCTATATGCCTGAATACTTACTGCTGTATTCATCTGCCAATGACCCCAACTTTCTGTTTGCCTCATCAATTGTTATTTAATAATGTTTAACGATTACTCAGTTCATACACAATAAGTAATAGTGATATTCACTGCTGAAAAGTGGCTGCAAGGTCGATTGAGGCTCCCGAGAATTTAAAATTTGAAAAAAAACATTCAACTAGGTGGTAAATGTTCAAGCTCAGGTATTTTTCCACTGAATGAAAATGGTGCACATAACTATGAAGATGCTTGTGACAGGAGCACATAGGAAGCACACACAAGATATTGTTACATCCAGACTCGCCTATTCCAATACTCTCCTGGCCGGCCTCCCACCTTCCACCCTCCGTAAACTTGAGCTCACTCAAAACTCCGTTGCCCATATCCTAACTCGCACCAAGTCCTGTTCATCTACCACCCCTGTGCTTACTGACCTACATTGGCTCCCAGTCCAGCAATAGTTTGAATTTAAAATTCTCATCCTTGTGTTCAAATCCCTCCATGGCCTTGCCCCTCCCGACCTCTGTAACCTCCTCCAGGTTTACAACCCTCCGAGAATGTGTTTCTCCAATTCTGGCCTCTTGTGCCGCTTTTTGTGTCCACTTTTTCCTTTCCACCACAATTGGCGTCCTTACCTTCAGCTGTCTCGGCCCTAAGCTCTTGAATTCCCTTCCCAAACCTCTCCTCCTCTCTGTCCACATTTAAGACGCCCCCTAAAACCTATCCTTTTGGCCAAGCTTTAGATCACCTGTTCTAACATATCCTTATGTGGCTCGGTGTTAAATTTTGTCCGGTAATGCTCCTGTGTGACTATGTTAAAGGCGCCATATAAATGCAAGTTGTTGTTGTTGATTGAGTAGTGGCTGCTTTTTGTTGTCCAAGACAGCTTCAATGTACTTTGTTAGGTTGAGTGGATCCAGTTAAGCTTATTTAATTATCAATCTTGTTACTCGTATGGGTTGAGATCAAGCTTTCCATTGCACAGCTGAAGGAACCCACTGTCAGCTCATCTTCAAAATACAACTTAAGGGGTTTGTTTTTAAACTCCTGTTTCAATCCATACTCTAGATTGAACAAGACTAGATTGTTTACCTCAGCTGACCACTTTGAATATTGTCTTTCATGATTGCAGTTTTCCAATATTCTCAAAGAAGATAATCCAGATGGATAAAAGCCTGTAGTGATAGTAATTGAGATTAGCTAGTGCTCCTATTCATTGTTGCTTATCTTTCCCAAATATAAATATTCTGTAAATTCCCTTTCGTGCATTGTTTAGAAAACCTAGATGATCAACTGTAACTGAGAATTATCACCATGCTAATCCATCAGTGGAATGATTTTTAAGGGCCATCCACATTTTTTTTTTCAAAAGCACAATGAGCCCTTATTTTGCATTCCCCTATTGCTCCCAAAATTATTTCAGGGGGAAATTCTATAATTAATATTTTAATATTTAACCACATTTCAATTGCCCTTTCAACTTTCTGACAATTGCCCTTTAGTATAATGAGATGCTCTTAATTTGATGCTAACAAGTAACTGAGAGATCTTTCTAAGGGTGCATTCACACATTATCTTTAATGTCACTGCAAAGCTTTGCAGTGATGCTAAAGATGGTGTGTAAACAGACTTGATGGAAGATCAAAGCAGTCTTTAGATCCGACTGAATTCCCACACCTGGTGGTTTCAGATCCAAACTGCAGTTCTCAGATCGCTGTGTAAACATGATCTATAGTTTGAGTATTAAAGGACAAACTAAGCAGGGCTAGAGAGGAAATTGTATTAAAAGTAACTAAAACCATTCCCTAATTGGCAGCCCTCCTTGGCAATAATGTTAAAAAATGTTTTCAATGTTGAAAATTTAACTAAGCTATTTTGTACACATGCGTTGTGATGTCATGGTGTCATTGTGTAAACAAACTCAGTATGAATTGGTCATATAAACTGGAGTTATTCACTCTGAGGTAGATTGCTATTGTCTAAATATGCAAAAACAAAGTTACTGATGGGATCATTTAACAAAGTTTAACTTTCTGTTTGAGCATTTAGAAAACATATTGAAACCTCAGTTGACAGTTTTTTCTTCAAACACGCATCAATTTATATTTTACTGAATAATTTTCTTATGTACAATAACTGATTATAAACACAATTTTATTTACACCTTTTGCATAATAAACACAACCATATAAAAGCTGAAGCTTGGAAAAGACAAAATTGTGAACATGCCAATTTAGAAAACTTGCAAAAGCTGACACAGCCCCAAAAAGATGACACCTCAAGAATGGTCCTGACATGTGAAAGCAAATAATCACATTGGCTTTGTACCTTTAGCTGTAGATATACACAACATTCTTTCACCTGTAAGAGGGAAGAAAATCTAGGTATGCAGAAGCATGAGGAAGAATTCCAATGCTGAAGGTGAAAAATTGGTGGTGCATTTCCAGGGGGAGGGCCTGAAGGCATTTCTTTTAGGGATTCATGGTTATAAATTTTATTGGCCATTTTGTCATTAGGTTTAAAGAAAAACAGAACCTTTCCAACTTATAACAAAGCCATGAAAACTGTGATTACATAAATCCTCGAGAGAGTAGAAACTTAAAAGCTTAAAAGTATTATGTTATAACTAAAAAAAAACCTCTGGTTATCATTGTTACAGGTTATAAAATCTATTCTAGTTTTAGTTGCTGAAGCATGCCATAATCCGTGTTTGTAATATAGTGTAGTCATGAGAAAGATAACTCTTGCCAGCTCCTACTTCTGTAACTTTACCAATATTATAAAATGCCAGAAAGTATTCTGTATTGATTTAGTTAATTTTAAAAAGCACAGTAAATTTTAAGATCAATTTTAGTGTGAAATGAAACAAAAATCAGACCCACTGTGACCACCCCTTGAAACAAATCATAGTGAATTCCCAGACCTAAACAACAGTGTTTATCAGGAAGAGAGATACTGACAGGATATTAGCATATCAAACTTTTTACCATCTATTCTTATTTCAGGAACCTTCTGAGGGTCTGTATGTGTTTGTTTTCTAGATTCTGGGCTTTCAAATAAGGTTATGGTTTTCATTGTCTTTAGACATTGAGACAATGTTGTGACTGCAGAGTTTAAAGACTTTCTGCCAGATGTTACTGTAAGAACAAGTGTATTGTGTATGGGCCATATCGTAGAGCAGCAAACCCCGGGTAAGGCTGGTGAATATGTGAAGAAAAGACCATACAGTCCTAAAACATACTGATTTGGTAGACATATTGAGTATGGTGGTTGATAATTCTATAATACATTAGTCTTGCATGTGGAACACTGTCGTATTTATGCAGGTTGAAGCACCAAACAGTGGAACCTATATGGCTCGGTGTTTGCAAGACCTCCTGAAGATTTTTGCCCTTGTACAAATCTGTCTTCTTGATTGGAAACTTAATGGCAGGAATACAGTAGACCAGCAGTAAAAAGTTGAGTTTTTCTTTAACTATAAGCAGGGAGTGCTGGGAAAATTCTAACAATGAACCTGAATACATGGAATCCACTTAAACTTTCCAGATTTATCGAGTCACTAAAATTTGAATAATTCCATGACATTCAGGCATTTTTCACTTTTTCAGAATTTTGAATTGGGACACAAAAGCAGAATATGAAATTGTGCTTATATTTAAAAACCCGTGATCAGTGGTTCTCTACAAAGTCCACCCCTCAAATTGTATAATGTGACTCAGAAATTGAGGATGCAACCTCATATCCTACCACTACGTAGCACAGCATACCAGTACAAAAGATTACCTGGTCATTTGGGACCTTGTGTGCAAATTGGCTGTCGCATTTCTGTACAACAGTTGACTACACTTTTAAAGTATCTCGTGTGCAATAAAGAACTTTGGGATGTCCTGAGGTCGTAAAAGGTGCTATATAAATGCAAGCTTGTTCTTTCTTTAATCAAAGTATTGTACTATTGTACTATCAAGAGCCATTTTGTTTTTCTGAAACCATTTTCTGCATGGTTGGCAATGGACTAAATTAGCAATTTTCTCCGAAATGAGATTCTAAACTTTGTTCATTTTTGGAATTTTTACAATATAACAAAAAGAGGATTAGAATTAACATTGATAATATAGAATAGTGCACCCTTAAATAAGTTTTAACAAACAGTGGAATGACATGCGTGGAACTCAGAGATGCATCAAGTTGGGTAACGAGGTGCTAGTTGGGAGTAAGGTCCTAACTGGATTTAACGGGGGGGAAAAAAAGTCAGATGAATCCAGCCAGATTCGGAGGAATGACATCTATAAATAGTGAAATTTTATTTTTAATCTTGCTATGTTTATCGTTCCCTCTCTACCTCTCCCTGGTTTGGCCAGCAAGGAGGGAATGAGACTGCATTGAAGATATTTTGTCAGTAGATTGAGATCAATTGTTAAAATGCAGTTTGGATTTTTTTTTAAAAGAAACCTTGTGAACATGCTGACTATTTATGAAGCAAGCAACGGTATTTATATAGTACAATGATCATAGTGGCCTGGTGTGACTTGTATTTAGCTACACATTAAAACAGCAGTAATACACATTAATACAATTCTAACAGTTAGAACCCAGAGTCTTGGTTGGTGGCATTATGCAGGGAATTTATCTTGAAGCACTGCAGCCGATATCTTTGCTATTTACCAAATATTCTGAATAACACAGCTTTTATTTTTTTAATTAATTCTGTACCAAGTAGGAAGTTACTGTACAGTTTTATGATCACTTGTTTTGTGCGTTAGTTTCCTTTGAGGAAATAGGATCGACTTTCATTGCAGAACACAGTTCAATACAAAAATATATATATTTCCTAGACTGAAGTTCAGAAATGATTAACCATAATTGATCTGTTCCAAAAGTAATGTTTGAAAATCCCTATTTATTTTATAGTTATGGTTGTCAGTTATGTTAAAAGTATATTAGTACTTCTATCAAATCGCCTCTCAATCTTCTCTGTTCCAAGGAGAGCAACCCCAGCTTCTCCAATCTATCCACGTAACTAAAGTCCCTCATCTTTAGAAACCGTCTAGTGAATCTTTTCTGCACCCTCTCTAAGACCTTCACATCTTTCCTAAAGTATGGTGCCCAGAGCTGGTCACAATATTCCAATTGTGGTCGAACCAGTATTTTATCATGACTTCCTTGCTTTTGTACTCTGCCTCTATTTATAAAGTCCATGATCCCGAATGCTTTTTCAACTGCTTTCCCAACCTGCCCTGCCACTTTCAACGATTTGTGCACGTACACCCCCAGATTTCTCTGTTCTGTACCCCTTTTAGAATTGTGCTCTCTGGTTTATATTGCCTCTCCTCATTCTTCCTACCGAAATATATCACCTCGCATTTTTCTGTGTTAAATTTCATCTGCCACGTGTCCGCCCATTCCACCAGCCAGTCTGTATCCTCTTGAAGTCTATCACTATCCTCCTCAATGTTCACTAGGCTTCCAAGTTTTGTGTCATCTGCACATTTGGAAATTGTGCCCTTAACACCCAAGTCCAAGTCATTAATATATATCAAGAAAAGCAGTGGTCCTAGAACCGATCCCTGGGGAACACCATTGTACACCTCCCTCCAATCCGAAAAACAAATGCTCACCACTACTCTTAGCTTCTTAGCCAATTTTGTATTCATGCTGCTACTGCCCCCTTTATTCCATGGGCTTATTATGCGGCACTTTATCAAACACCTTTTGAAAGTCCATATACACCACATCAACCACATTGCCCTCATTTCTGTTACCTCATCAAAAAACACAATCAAGTTAGTTAAACATGATTTGCCTTTCACAAATCCGTGCTGGCTTTCCCTAATCAATCCACACTTGTCTAAGTGACTGCTAATTCTGTCCCAAATTATCATTTCTAGAAGTTTCCCCACCACCGAGGTTAAACTGACTGGCCTGTAGTTGCTGGGTTTATCCTTATACCCTTTTTTGAACAAGGGTGTAACGTGCAATTCTCCAGCCCTCTGGCAGCACCCCTGTATCTAAGGATGTTTGGAAGATTATGGCCAGTACCGCCGCAATTTCCACCCTTCCCTCAGCAACCTAGGATGCATCCCATCCGGACCGGGTGACTTATCTACTTTTAAGTACAGCTAGCCTTTCTAGTACCTCCTCTTTATCAGTTATTAGCCCATCCAGTATCTCAACTACATCTTCCTTTACTGAGACTCTGGCAGCATCTTCTTCCTTGGTAAAGACAGATGCAAAGTACTCATTTAGCACCTTGGCCATGCCCTTTGCCTCCATGAGTAGACCTTTTTGGTCCCTGATTGGCCCCACCCCTCCTTTTACCCATTTACTGTTTACATGCCCATAGAAGACTTTTGGATTCCCTTTCATGTTTGCTGCCAGTCTATTGTCATACTCTCTCTTTGCCCCTCATTTCTTCTTAGGTAATTCCTCTTAGATAATTTTTGCTCTTTTCTAGCCTATTATGTCTCAGGTTCTTAACAAAAATGCACTTTGATCCAGTCATTTGATTATTGTAGATATTTGCTTATTAGGGGGAAAGATCTTATGTGTGTTTCTGGGGGGAGGGATTTATTGACAGCTCATTGTTGAGAGAGAAATACATTTGGCTGATTTTAGCTCTTCTGGGTTCATCGAGATCGTGACAAACACTTAAATCCATGATAGATGAAATCTGACATGTTTTATACTATGGACACTAGTCTAGATTTATTATTGTTGAGAGTTAATGGAGTATTGTATCTTGTTATTTTTGTATATCTGAGGAGGTGTAAATTACCATCGAGAAGGATAAGAATAGCAACACCATGGGAACATCATCACCTCCAAGTCATGCATCATCCTGACTTGGGTACATATTGCCATACCTTTATTGTTGCTGGATCAAAATCATGGAATTCCTCACCCAATACCTTTGTAGGTAACATCAGCATCAACAGAAGGACCACAGCAATATAAAAAGGTGGCCCATTACCACCATCTCAGAGGCAACAAATGTGATCTTTCCTAACAAATAATTAAACACACACCTTGCTGTAATTGAGTGAAATCTACTGTATAGGGTCTACTTGATCTAATTGAAAACTCTATTAGTTTTACGCTGCTGTTTAACTTTCACTTTTAATAAACCTGATTCATAATTTATAGCCAATGTTGCACTGTGTGCTGTCTGAAGACTAGGGGACCATGAAAGGACTCATGTACATTTCAGTGACTTAATTACAGTAACAAGGGTTTCTGTTTGAGCGCTGGACGATGCCAGCTTACCAGATATTGTGGGTATAAAGTTGTACTCTGGTTTGTAAGGAGTGATCTTTGGCACGTAGCATGAAAGAAGTATGTAAATAAAGCCCAAAAACACAATGGACAGTTTCTGTTGGTGGATACAGAGTTTATCCATACTCCATACTGCACGGTGCCAGTTAAACGGCAGTAAAATTGTAAGAGCTTTAAGAGCAGTTTCACACTTGGTCAGCTGTTTGATCGTGCTCTGCCTCAATTTATATGAAATTGCCTGACTTGAGGTGGAAGGAGAGATCCAGATAAGTGAGGAAAAAAATTTAAATGGAAGAAAAAAAAACTGAAAGGCAAATAAAGTAAATGCTTCACATGCCGTTATACTCGCAAGAGTCCTGGTATGGGTCAGATTGAAAAATCACTTGCTTCAAAGTTCCAGTGTATTGTGTGATCACCAATGCAAATAATATAATAATACCAATCAATCAGAATTTTTTTTGGGGGGGTAAGGCGTGGAGGGAGAAAGTAAACAGTATTTACATATGGGCAAAGTTAATGGTGTTGGACGGTGTTTTGAGAGAGATGAAGCGATGTCCAGATGGTTACAGTAAGCACTGCACATTACAGGATGTGCGCATAGCAATAAAATCTTCCCGAGGGAAGACTAGGTGGATCCATCACCTAGAAAACCAAAAACAGATTAAAGCAGTTCATCTTCAAATCTGGGAAGTCTAAGAAAGGGTTTAGACATTATAAGGAGTTGTTCACTATGGACAATTGTCACATTGTCATAATGTGTCCCAGGAAGTTGCACTCAAATTGCGACCCTTTGATCTCCAAGCACCACTCCTCTTCATTTATCTTGAATCAATTTAACTTCATTTACTTGGAGAGACTAGAGAAACTGGGGCTGTTCTTAGAGCAGAGAAGCTTAAGGGGAGATTTAATAGAGATTTTCAAAATTATGAAGGCTTTTGATAGAGTAAATAAGGAGAAACTGTTTCCAGTGGCTGAAGGGTTGGTAACCAGAGGACACAGATTTAAGATAATTGGCAAAGGAACCAGAGGCGAGATGAGAAGAATATTTTTTATTCAGCAAATTGTTACGGTTTGGAATGCACTGCCTGGAAGGGTGGTGGAAGCTGATTCAATAATAACTTTCAAAAGGAAATTGGATAAATACTTGAAGGGGAACAATTTGCAGGGCTATAGGGAAAGAGACTAATTGGATAGCTCTTTCAAAGAGCTAGCACAGGCACAATGGGCCGAATGGCCTCCTTTTGTGCTGTATCATTCTATTCTATCAAGACCTATCAGAGGCCAGAAACCCACAATTCCTGTTGTTAAGAATAGGGAATCCTAGTCTCTGTATTTAGTTGTAAAGGGAGGTTGGGCGCAGCTTGCGAGACCCACCAGAAATTTGAGTCTACGATTCTGTTGGGTCAACAGAGGTCAGGTCTTTTGTAAAGAGTGCTGTGGAGTATCACCAGGTGCCAACCTGTTGAAGCTACAACACAGGACTACATGCATGCTAAACAGCGGAAGCAGCATGCTATAGTCAGAGCTAAGTGATCCCACAGATCAAATCAAAGCTCTGCAGTCCTGTCACATCCAGTCGTGAATGGTGGTGGACAACTAAACAACGAATGGGAGGAGGAGGCTCCGTGAACATCCCTATTCTCAATAACGGGAGAGCCCAGCACGTGAGTTCAAAAGACAAGGCTGAAGCGTTGCAACCACCTTCAGCCAGAAGTGCCGAGTGGATGATCCATCTTGGCTTCTTCCGGAGATCGCCACCATCACAGAAGCGAGTCTTCAGCCAATTCGATTCACTCCATGTGATATCAAGAAATGGCTGAGTGCACTGGATAAAGCAAAGGCTACGGGCCCCGACAACATCCCGGCTGTAGTGGTGAAGACTTGTGCTCCAGAACTAGCCGCACCTCTAGCCAAGCTATTCCAATATAGCTACAACACTGGCATCTAACTGACAGAGTGAAAAATTTCCCAGTTATGTCCTGTCCACAAAATTACCCCATCAGCCTACTCTTAATCATCAGTGAAGTGATGGAAGGTGTCGTTGACAGTGCTATCAAGCGGCACTTACTGACCAATAACCTCCTCACCGATGCTCAGTTTGGGTTCTGCCAGGACCATTCGGCTCCAGACCTCATTACAGCCTTGGTCCAACCGTGGACAAAAGAACTGAATTCCAGAGGTGAGGTGAGAGTGACTGCCCATGACGTCAAGGAGCCCTAGTAAAATTGAAGTCAATGGGAATCAGGGGGAAAACTCTCCAGTGGCTGGAGTCATACCTAGCACAAAGGAAGATGGTAGTGGTTGTTGGAGGCCAATCATCTCAGCCCCAGGATATCGCTGCAGGTGTTCCTCAGGGCAGTGTCCTAGGCCCAACAGTCTTCAGCTGCTTCATCAATGATCTGCACTCCATCATAAGGTCAGAAGTGGGGATGTTTGCTGATGATTGCATAGTGTTCAGTTATGTTCGCAACCTCTCCGCTAATGAAGCAGTCCGTGCCCGCAAGCAGCAAGATCTGGACAACATCCAGACTTGGGTTGATAAGTGGCAAGTAACATTCGCGCCAGACATGTGCCAGGCAATGACCATCTCCAACAAGAGAGAGTCTAACCATTTCCCCATGACGTTCAACGGCATTACCATCGCCGAATTCCCCACCATCAACACCATTGACCAGAAACTTAACTGGACAAGGCACATAAATACTGTGGCTACAAGAGCAGGTCAGAGGCTGGGTATTCTGCAGCAAGTGACTCACCTCCTGACTCCCCAAAATCTTTCCACCATCTACAAGGCACAAGTTGGGAGTGTGATGGAATACTCTCCACTTGCCTGGATGAGTGCAGCTCCAACAACACTCAAGAAGCTCGACTCCATCCAGGACAAAGCAGCCCGCTTGATCGGCACCCCATCCACCACCCTAAACATTCACCCCCTCCACCACCGGCGCAACGTGACTGCAGTGTGTACCATCTACAAGATGCAGTGCAGCAACTCACCAAGGCTTCTTTGACGGCACCTCCCGCACCTTCTACCACCTAGAAGGACAAGGGCAGCAGGATTATGGGAACACCACTGCCTGCACGTTCCCCTCCAAGTCATACACTATTCTGACTTGGAAATATATTGCCGTTCCTTCATTGTCGCTGGTTCAAAATCCTGGAGCCCCCTACCTAACAGCACTGTGGGAGTACCTACACCACACTGACTGCAGCGATTCAAGAAGGCAGCTTACCACCACCACCTCGAGGACAATTAGGAATGGGCAATAAATACTGGCCTTGCCAGCGATGCCCACATCCCATGAATGAATTTTTAAAAAAGCATGCCTGCTTTCGACAGCGCTTAAACATAAAAAGTCCTTAAATGGCTACTGTCATTTTGCAGTTGATGTTGGGGAGGAGAGGTGGGTGTTAAAGGTCTAAAGCCATATCAGTGATGGTTAGCTGCAGCTTAGGATAAAGCATAAACACAGTCTGTGATTGTCAAGTCTGTTGTGGGTCTGCGGTTTTGCTAGCTGAATTTAATCACCCATTTGGTTTGTTTTACATCAATAACTGATGAAATTTAGTACATGTAAGTGCAAAATACTGCACGTTAGCAGAAAAATGCATGCTGTAGAGTACTATGGAGGGTTTAGAAATCACTAAAGGTGAAGCAGGAATAGATTTGGCACTTATTATATCAAATCTCTGGGGGGCAGCAATAAATAAATAATATAAGTGCAGTGCTTAATTATGTTAGATCAGTCCAAAAATAAAAGAACTTCGGGATATCTTCACAGCCAATGAAGTGCTGTTTGAAGTCTAGCTACAGTAATGTAGGAAAATGCAACGTCCAATTTATGCACAGTTGAATGTAAATTGCAAGATGTCATGCTAAAACTGTGTAATGCCTTGATCAGACTGTACTTTTATACTGTACAGTATAAGAGAAAGGGAAATGTTCAGGTCGTGGAGGTGGGGTAGAGGCCGATCCCTAATGTCAAAGGATCAAGTTATAAGTAGAAACTAGAGCTCATTAGCTTCAACAGGAGGATTGAGATCTTGCATAGAAAGTACAGCACAGAAACAGGCCATTTGGCCCAACAGGTCCATGCCCGTGTTTATGCTCCACACAAGCCTCCTCCCACCCTTCTTCTAACCTCATCAACATATCCTTCTATTCCTTTTTCTCTCATAGCTTCCCCTTAAATGCATCTATGCTAGTCGCCTCAACGACTCCTTGTGGTAGCAAGTTCCACGTTCTAACCACTCTCTGGGGAACGAAGTTTCTCCTGAATTCCCCATTGGATTTATTAGTGACTAACTTATATTTATGGCCCCTAGTTCTGGTCTCCCCCACAAATGGAAACATCTTCTTTAAGTCTACCCTATCAAACCCTTTCATAATCTTAAAGACCTCTATCTGGTCACTCTTCAGTCTTCTCTTTTCTAGAGAAAAGAGCCCCAGCCTGTTCAATCTTTCCTATAGGTTTAACCTCTCAGTTCTGGTATCATCCTAGTCACTCTTTGCACCTTCTCCAGTGCTTCTGTGTCCTCTTTATAATATGGAGACCAGAACTGTTCACAGTACTGCAAGTGTGGTCTAACCAAGGTTCTATACAAGTTTAACATAACTTCTCTGCTTTTAAATTCTACCCCTCTAGAGATGAAACCCTTCGCTTTATTTGCTTTTTTAACTTATTTGCCTTATTAACCTGTGTCGCTACTTTTAGTGATTTGTGGATCCGAACCCCAGATCCCTCTGCTCCTGTGCCTGAGACTCTTATTTTCCAAGGAGTATGTGGCCTCCTTATTATTGTTTACAAAATATACCACCTCACACTTACCTATATTGAAATTCATTTGCCAATTGCACGCTCCTTGTGGAACATCACTTTGCACCTTTTGCTGGTCTGAGTAACTACATTTGACCACTACTCTCTCTTCGGTTTTATAGCCATCTTGCTATCCATTCTGCTACTTGTCCCCTGACTCCACATGCTCTGACCTTAGTCATGAGTCTACCATATCGAAGGCCTTTTGAAAATCCAAATATATTACATTTACTGCATTACCCTTGTCTACCCTTTCTGTTACTTCTTCAAAGAATTCAATAAATAAGGTTGGGCAAGCATGACCTTCCCTTTTGAAATCCGTGCTGACTATTCTTTATTATATTTACAGTTTCTAGATGTTTTTCCATTACATCTTTGAGTAAGGATTCCATTATCTTTCCTACCACCGAAGTTAAGCTAATTAGTCTATAGTTCCCTGGAATGGTTCTATCTCCCTTTTTTGAATATAGGAATCCCATTAGCTGTCCACCAGTCCTCTGGCACTATTCCCTTTTCTAATGACTTTTTACATATATGTAATAGTGCCTCTGCTATCTCTTCCCTAACTTCTTTTATTATGCGCAGATGCAATCCAAGAGATTTATCCTAAGTTTGATTAGTTTACCAATTATCTTCCCCCCCCCCCCCCTTTCTATCTTCAATGTCTTTATATCTTTATTGATCTCTTCTAATATCCTGTTAGTCTCCCTGGTAAATACTGAGGCAAAGTAATTATTTAATATTTTTGCCATTTCACTGTCATTGCCTGTGAGTTTATCGTGTGCATCCCTTAGTGTCCCCATCCCTATACTGATTTTTCTTTTGTTATTGATGTGTCTGTGGAATATTTACTATTTCTTTTTATATTCCATGATAATTAAATTTTGTAGATTCTCTTTGCCTTCCCAATTGTTTTTCTTAACTTCTTTCTTAATCTTTTTTTCATAATGCCTTTTGTCATCCTCTCCTTTGTTGTCTATGTTGTGTATGACTTTTCCTTTAGTTTCAGTTTTGCCCTTATTTCATTATTCTGTCAGAATGATTTGACTTCACTCCAATTGGATATAGTGATACTTTATTAACTTCGCTCAAGGATCAACACATGCAAGTGCCTAAGCAGTAGTTATCAGCACAGAACAAGAATTATATTACTCGTTCTGTTCTGGGTAGATGGTGCGTCCGCTTCTTTGCTTCTGCACTAACAAAGTCTCAGACCTTCACTTTTCTACCCTTAAAGAACGGAACTGCGGCAAAATACATTCAATTTGGTATTTTCCCCAATATCCCCCTTAATTTACCCAATCATATGAACAATATGTACCTGTCCAGAAGAGACAGTCCCTTGTGGCCCCCTTCCCTCTCCTTATCCTTAGCAAAATGTTTTTCAGTCCCTGCAGTTGATGAGTTATCTCTGGGCCTTGAAGATAACAGAAGTTCCAGCTATCTTCATCATTCCAGTACGTCTGAAAGAGCTGATATACAGTTATGTTCCTCCCTTAGTTTGTAATGACAGGATGGTCATGGCTGTTAGTAATCCTGCAGCTTCAGTAAGTTAATTCAAAAGCAGTCTATTTGGTGACATAGCAATTTCAGCCAAAGCCATAACTATTTAACCCTTTCAAGCCTGGTTCCCCTAAATATCTTTTAAACCTATATTTCCTTACAATTCATCTATGGGGTGTCATTATGGCATCTTATTCTCGTATCCTGGCACATCTTGAAGTGGTGCTTTTTAGTGGGATGTATTTCTCCTGGACTCCATTGATCACCGTTTCAAATGTTTCCTACTGCTGTTCTATTTCTTTGTTTGTCAGTAAATTTTTCCTGTTTATTTTCCCTTGTTCCATTCTCATCCCCTTAAAATCAGCTTTTTTCCAATTTATTGCTTTGCTCTTTGTCTTGTTTATGCCCTTCTCAATCTTTATCTTAAACATTATTATGTTGTGATTGCTATTGCCTAGATGCTCCTCTATGCTTTTTAAAAATTTCTTCTGGTTCGTTTCCCATTACTTGATCCCGCAGTGCTTCTTCTTGGGCTTTTCACATACTGGATAAGAAAGGAGCCTTGCACACGTTGTAAAAACTCCAATCCCTGCACCCCTTTAACTACCTTTTCTTGCCAGTTTATTTAGGGGTAGTTAAAATCTCCCATAATTATTATTCTATGTCCTTTACTCATTTCACATATTTGTTTACATAGTTCTTCCTCCACTCCCTTTCCACTATTAGATGGTCTGTAATATACCCCTATTAGCATGACCGATCCGTCCTTTTATTTCAATCTATATGGATTCTGTTTCTTTCCTTCTGTTAGTTATGTCCCTTTTTTCTACTGCCATTATGTTATTTCTAATTAGTACAGCTGCTCCACCCCCCTTGTATAAGCTATTAAATAGCACAGACAAACTTAACCTGGAGCACCACTTCAAGATGTGCCAGGATACGAGAATAAGATGCCATAAGATAAAACTGGTAAAAGTAAACTTTAGGACAGATGTCAGGAAGAACTTCATGCAACGAGTGATTAACACCTGGAGCAGTCTTCCAGGTAGAGTAGTGGAGGCAAAAATCTTACTCATTCAAGAGTCAGTTCGATGACATGTTAGGGGACGTGGGTCGTTTGTCTGGCTGGTTGAGCTAAATTGGGTTGAATGGCCCCTTTTATCTGTATCTATTTTGTGGGTTGGTATTTATTTTCTATATGTACTTTTACTTGATAGTATTTATTCAGCGAATGTTTGTTCAGGTTGTCACTTTGATTAGTTGAAAATACTTTTAAAAAATTGTCCTTTGGCTTCTTAGAATTATCTATGATGTGGAGCTTTCTGTATTTAACTTTGTGTAGATCCCTTGGGTGGTATGTATTCTTTTCCTTCATGGGTTTGGTCCCTATCTCTGTAACCTCCTCAAGCACTACAACTCTCCAAGATCTCTGTGTTCCTCCAGTTCTGGCCTTTTGCATATCACTGATTTTGTTCGCTCCACCATTGGTGACCGTGCCTTCAGGTGCCTAGGCCATAATCTCTGAAATTCCCTCCCTAAACCTCTCCGTTTCGTGCGGCAGGAGGCCACTGGCCAGCACCAAAGGAAGGCTCGCTAGCAAGATTATGTCATGGGGAGGGGGTTGCAGGAAGGCAGGCAGGAGAAGCCTAAACTTTCCTTGAGGGGCTCAGAGGAGCATTCGTTCTCCTGGTCCCACAAAGAAAGTTTTAAAAAAAAAACTTTCCTTTAACGGTCTCCAGGCCCCGGGTTGTCTTCACCTGGTGGGGAAGCCGCAGCAGCTTCCCACTCAGGCCACAATTACAATTGAAGTTATGGACCCTGATCTGTATATTTAAAGAAGGGCCCCGTCAGCTTGAGGCTGGTGCCTTTGTCGCTTGCTCAGAAGAGCAGGTTAAAATAGAAGGTGGTGCGACATCAACAGGTAAGTCAGTTGGGCAGATAGTGTTAAAATCACCCCCTTTAGAGTCTGACACCAGTGCTCAAAATTGTTAGCTGTCATAATGGCTTTGATTTATGCAAAAAGAAGTATATGCTTTTCCTCCCTTTTATAAAGGAAAAGATTAGTGTGTTAACTTTGGAGAAAGAAAAATACTTCTGTTTCATGAATTATAAAAGGATTTTTTTTAATGATTGCTGTAGTATCAGAGCTATTCTAATCATAAATATGCAGATTTAAGTGAGGATACTAACTTACTTAGTTTGAAGTCACTTTTGAATTTTTATTTTAATGAGTTCTTAATGTCATGATTCCAGTTAGAGTATTAAGCATTGCAGTATTGTATAATGCAATTCTGTGTTTTAATAAAAATTTTGTAAATAACCACTCTTGAAATGGTATGCCAGAATTGTTTTGGACTTTTACGTCAGATTTAATTATTTTTTTCTTCCTTCGCTTTATATATCAACTGAAATGTCTTTGCTTTTGAGTTGCATTAGGCAAGAAGTTACCTCGAGATTGTTGTTTTTGGTAAAGTCAAATTGTTAATGCACATTGCTGTTGCTTTACCAATAACCTGTGTTGAAAAATATAAAAATGAAAAAAAAACTTTTTCCTGAAGTGGTATGGCATTAAGGGTGCATTTACACTGCAAGTTTAGCGTTGGTGCGAAGTGATTTCCTGGTTCTAGTTCAAAATTGCTTCGGTTTGACAGGGAGCGTAAATTCAGTGCAGTGTTAAACTTGATTTGCTCAATTATGTTAGAAAGGATCTGCTGTAAATAAGCATTTCAATTTCTAATTTTTAGAGAGACAGCTCAGCTCATGTATGTGTCCAGACCTTTGCAGAGCTGTTTCCTAAACAAGACAGTTCCAGCTGGGCAGGGGCCAGCCAATATAAACAGGGATTTGCCTAGCTGGAACCAGAACTACAGTTACTGGGCTCAGATGCGTAGCAGCAGTGTACATACACCCCAAAAGGTCCACAGGTAATCTCCTTTACTTAAGATGCTGAAGTTGATGGTTATTTTGCGGTCAGTTATCTTGAATAAACAAATCAGGTTTTTTCCAGAACTGCATAGTTACCTTATATGCACTGGTTGAAGAGAAGGCTGTTACTTCATGTCAGATCACCATCTCTTTAAAAAATGGTGATACTGAAGATTTCCTCTTGAAAGGGAAATTATGGTTTGTTGAGTAAATTGCTGCATTGCAGAACATTTTTTTTATTAGTTCATGGGATGTGGGCGTCGCTGGCGAGGCCAGCATTTATTGCCCATCCCTAATTGCCCTTGAGACAGTGGTGGTGAGCCGCCTTCTTGAACCGCTGTAGTCCAAATGGTGAAGGTTCTCCCACAGTGCTGTTAGATAGGGAGTTCCAGGATTTTGACCCAGCGACTATGAAGGAACGGCGATATATTTCCAAGTCGGGATGGTGTGTGACTTGCAGGGGAACGTGCAGGTGGTGTTCCCATGTGCCTGCTGCTGTTGTCTTTCTAGGTGGTAGAGGTTGCGGGTTTTGGAGGTGCTGTCGAAGAAGCCTTTAGAGTTGCTGCAGTGCATCCTGTGGATGGCACACACTGAAGCCACAGTGCGCCGGTGGTGAAGGGAGTGAATATTTAGGGTGGTGGATGGGGTGCCAATCAAGCGGGCTGCTTTGTCCTGGATGGTGGTGAGCTTCTTGAGTGTTGTTGGAGCTGCACTCATCCAGACAAGTGGAGAGTATTCCATCACATTCCTGACATGTGCCTTGTACATGGTGGAAAGGCTTTGGGGGGGGGGGGGGGTCAGGAGGTGAGTCACTTGCCGCAGAATACCCAGCTTCTGACCTGCTCTTGTAGCCACAGTATTTATGTGGCTGGTCCAGTTAAGTTTCTGGTCAATGGTGACCCTCAGGACGTTGATGGTGGGGGATTCAGCGATGGTAATGCCGTTGAATGTCAAGGGGAGGTGGTTAGACTCTATCTTGTTGGAGATGGTCATTGCCTGGCACTTGTCTCGCGCAAATGTTACTTGCCACTTATTGGCCCTAGCCTGCATGCGGACACGGAATGCTTCGTTATTTGAGGGGTTGCGAATGGAACTGAACGCTGTGCAATCATCAACGAACATCCCCATTTCTGACCTTATGATGGAGGGAAGGTCATTGATGAAGCAGCTGAAGATGGTTGGACCTAGGACACTGCCCTGAGGAACTCCTGCAGCAATGTCTTGGGGCTGAGATGATTGGCCTCCAGCAACCACTACCATCTTCCATTTATACGAGGTATGACTCCAGCCACTGAAGGGTTTTCCCCTGATTCCCATTGACTTCAATTTTGCTAGGGCTCTTTGGTGCCACACTTGGTCAAATGCTGCCTTGATGTCAAGGGCAGTCACTCTAACCTCACCTCTGGAATTCAGCTCTTTTGTCCATGTTTGGACCGAGGCTGTAATGAGGTCTGGAGCCGAGTGGTCCTGGCGGAACTCAAACTGAGCATCAGTGAGCAGGTTATTGATGAGTAAGTGCCGCTTGATAGCACTTTCGACGACACCTTCCATCACTTTGCTGATGATTGAGGGTAGACTGATGGGGCGATAATTGGCCGGATTGGATTTGTCCTGCTTTTTGTGGCCAGGACATACCTGGGCAATTTTCCTCATTGTTGGGTAGATGCCAGTGTTGTAGCTATACTGGAACAGCTTGGCTAGAGGCGCGGTTTGTTCTGGAGCACAAGTCTTCAGCACTACAGCTGGGATGTTGTCGGGGCCCATGGCCTTTGCTGTATCCAGTGCACTCAGCCGTTTCTTGATACCAAGTGGAGTGAATTGAATTGGCTGAAGACTGGCTTCTGTGATGGTGGAGATATTGGGAAGAGGCCGAGATGGATCATCCACTCGGCACTTCTGGCTGAAGATGGTTGCAAACGCTTCAGCCTTGTCTTTTGCACTCACGTGCTGGACTCCGCGATCATTGAGAATGGGGAAGTTTACAGAGCCTCTTCCTCCCGTTCATTGTTTAATTGTGCACCACCATTCATGATTCGATGTGGCAGGACTGCAGCGCTTTGATCTGATCTGTTGGTTGTGGAATCGCTTAGCTCTATAGCATGTTACTTCCGCTGTTTAGCATGCATGTTGTGCTGAGTTGTAACTTCACCAGGTTGGCACCTCATTTTTAGGTACGCCTGGTGCTGCTCCTGGCATGCTCTTCTACACTCCTCATTGAACCAGGGTTGATCCCTGGCTTGTTGGTAATGGTAGAGTGAGGAATATGCCGGGCCATGAGGTTACAGATTGTGCTGGAATACAATTCTGCTGCTGCGGATGGCCCACAGCGCATCATGGATGCCCAGTTTTGAGCTGCTAGATCTGTTCCGAATCTATCCAATTTAACACGGTGGTAGTGCCACACAACATGTTGGATGGTGTCCTCAGTGCAAAGACGGGACTTTGTCTCCATGAGGACTGTGCAGTGGTCACTCCTACCAATACTGTCATGGACAGATGCATCTGCGACAGGTTGATTGGTGAGGACGAGGTCAAGTAGGTTTTTCCCTCGTGTTGGTTCGCTCACCACCTGCTGCAGGCCCAGTCTGGCAGTTGTGTCCTTCAGGACTTGGCCAGCTCGGTCAGTAGTGGTGCCATTGAGCCACTCTTGGTGATGGACATTGAAGTCCCCTACTCAGAGTACCTTCAGTGCTTCCTCCAAGTGGTGCTCAACATGGTGGTAATCAGCAGGAGGTTTCTTTGCCCATGTTTGACCTGATGCCATGAGATTTCATGGGGTCCAGAGTCAAATATTGAGGACTCCCAGGGCCACTCCCTCCTGACTGTATATCATTGCACCGCCATCTTTGGTCAGTCCATCCTGCCGGTGGGACAGGACATACCCAGGGATGGTGATGGAAGAGTCTGGGACATTGGCTGACAGGTCTGATTCTGTGAGTATGGCTGTGTCAGGCTGTTGCTTGACTAGTTTGTGCGACAGCTCTCCCAATTTTGGCACAAGTCCCCAGATGTTAGTGAGGAGGACTTTGCAGGATCGATTGGGCTTGGTTTGCCTTTGTCGTGTCCAGTGCCTCGTGGTCCAATGCCGGCTGGTCCGTCCGGTTTTATTCTTATGACTTTTTTAGTGAGTTTGCTGGGTCATTTCAGAGGGCGATTAAGAATCAACCATATTGTTGTGGGTCTGGAGTCACATATAGGCCAGACCAGGTAGGGAGAGCAGGTTTCCTTCCCTAAAGGACATAAGTGAACCAGATGGGCTTTTACGACAATCAGATAGTTTCATGGCCATCATTATTGATGCTAGTTTTTTTAATTCCAGATTTTTTTTAATTAATTGAAATTAAATTCCCCAGCTGCCTTGGCGGGATTTGAACTCATGACTTCGGATTACTAGTCCAGTAACAACCACTATGCTACCGTACCCAAGCATGGAATGACAAGTATTGCAACACTGAAACATAAGGCATCATTGCAGTTTTAAACGAGCATCTCATTACCGCTGTATAGTCTTGGTGTTTTTAATGTAGCAATTTTTAAAATTTTAATGAGATTCAAGCGAATAGGCAATTGTAAAGTCAACTGTAGTCCTTCACCCATTTGCAGAATTTATTGCTACTATTTTCCGATTCAGAGTATTTGGCATTTGAAAGCTCTTACATATTAGTCTTAAAATGAAAGTTTTATGTACTAAGTTGCAGTGGTCACATCTTATTTGGAATGACATTAATAAATGATAACATGCACGCAATCAAATTTCTTCTGATATTTGCTTGAAATTGGAGTTGCTCCTAATTCAACACTAAGCTCAAGGCCACAGAGTGGCTGAAGTGGAAAATGGAAAAATAAGATTGAGGCTGAAGCATATTGTTAGAGCAAAGTTTCAAAAGCAAAACACAGCATCTAACCTGAAGTGGAAAGTGTTCTATTCTATAGTATTAATATCCCAAATCCTGGTGGGCAGAATTTTTTTTAAAAAACAAAGGGTTTGGCATGTTTTGAGAGAGAGTAGTTGGAGAAGAAAACCACTCGAGGGAAAATAATATTTCTTCCCAATGTACACTGAAAAATATGTCCCCAACAAACAACATAGCAATTTTTAAAAATCTTTATATAAATATGCCCCATTTAAGTTTTTCCAGTTTTTCCTCAGACAGTTTGTCTCCTTGGGTGGAGAGGTGGAAAAGGAAAGTTGCATAATGTTCTGTAAGCTTGTCTTTCCATTGTCTGATCATGGAAGAACATTGATCATTGAAAAGTTAGTGTCAGCCTGTGCAGGACACATGGCTGGGGCGGGGAGACAGGCATGTGTGCAGAAAGAATTCCGAGGATGAAAGAATAGTCCTTTTCTCCTTGCCCCCAGATTCGTACCCTAGAAGTCTGCAAATTGATCAGAGATATCCTCTTTTTAGTACTCTGAGCACTTTAGTCCTGTTTTCCTCTGAGAGTAAATGATGTTGATAATACTGAGACTGAAGTTATAAACTAAGCATCATTTATGGAATGATTTTCATTGTTTCCTTTCCTGCAAAAAAAAATTCTTATAATAGCAGTAACATTCAGTCTAAGGTCTCAGTAATTTTCACAAAAATCCACTGACTTTGATGACATTAAGGGAGCCGAAAGTGATGGAAGTATTTCTCTCAGATATGTGTTCATTTCCTAAATTAACAATCTTGCTGTCCTAATATACAGACAGACCACAATGAATGTGATTGGTTTTGCAGGAAGTTTCAAATGACCCATGTCTTTCCTAAAACAGAACTGCCAGATGAAATGCAGTAAAATACCATCTCCATTTTTGGTATTGCAGCATAGTAATGAGACGGTATTTCTTAGTCATTGCTGGTGATAGGCCAGAAACATGAGAAATGTAAATCTGCATACTATTAACTTTTCATGTTTTTTTTTTGTGCAAATTTCAGTTAAAATTTCCTTTTAAAGAGGCAGTATGTTGGGAAACTTTGTCAGGGTGAAGAACTATTCTTCGCTTCCATCACAATGATTTCATGCACGAATAACATGATTGTTTGCAAACACACAATATAATCGTGTGAAACAAAGGATATAAGAGTTACTGGACATTTCTTCATGAAAACGATAGCACCCTAAGTAACTTGGCACATTTTCGAAAATAAGATTTGTGAATTACTGCCTTGGAATGATGCAGTGCGTCGAGAGGTAGAATAGCCAACTTGTGTTCAAATAAACTTAAAAATCCACACAAACATTCTTCAGTAATTGGCCCAATTTTTCAATTTTGCTTGTGGTTTGCTATCTGGACCTACTCAGCATTTTAGATATAGCAATTGAATTGAAAGTGAAGAAGACACGACTACTACTGACCGCCCATTCCACCAATGGGACTGCGGCGGTGCATGTGGGACGTTTCCAGTCTTCTATGTTGTGCGCAGTACCAAGCAGTGTGGAAGCCTGGTCACAAGGCCTTTGGTCACAAACTGTCTGTGCCCATGAGTCTGCTCCATATGTCAAGACTGTGATAACAAGACAGCTGTACAATTTGAGCTTGGTTGTTAGTTGGATTCTTGACTTCCACACATTCTTGTCAAAAGATTTAAATGATGGGATAGAGAGCCACATATCCAAGTTTGCCAATGACGCAAAGATAGGCAGCATTGTAAACAGTGTAGATGGAAGCATAAAACTACAAAGAGATATTAATAGATTAAGTGAACGGGCAAAACTGTGGCAAATGGATTTTGTTGTATGCAAGTGTGAGGTCACTTACTTTGGACCTAAAAAAGATAGATCAGAGTACTTTCTAAATGGTGAAAAGCTCAAAACAGCGGAGGTCCAAAGAGACTTGGGGGTCAATGTGCATAGATCATTAAAATGTCATGGACAGGTACAGAAAATAATCAAAAAGACTAATGGAATGCTGGCCTTTATATCTAGAGGACTAGAATACGAGGGGGCAGAAGTTATACTACAGCTATACAAAGCCCTGGTTTGACCCACACCTGGAGTTCTGTGTTCTATTCTGGGCACCGCACCTAAGGAAGGATATATTGGCCTTGGAGGGAGTCCAGCGTAGATTTTCTATAATAATACCTGGACTCCAAGGATTAAATTACGAGGAGAGATTACACAAACTAGTGTTGTATTCCCTGGAATTTAGAAGATTAAAGGGTGAGATACAGTAGGGTAAGTTTTCTGCTATGGATCCTGACTCGGTGAGATCACAAAGCAGCAAGCTTAGCTGTTGCCGGTATCGTACCGGGACAATCATGGGATTTCCAGAGATTGGCCCTAATTATATATTCATGGTGCATGCCTGGCCATATTGGGCATGGCCTGGAATCTTGCCGAAGGGGAGTGAGGTGTCAAATTGTGTGCGTCCTTGAAGGACTGCAGCCAAAATTCAATTAAAGTTAAAGGTAATGGATACATGGGGGAAAAAATTGTTTCAGCCTTTGCAAAAGCTGTATGGGATAAAAGAGGTTGTCAAAATTCAAGAGAAACAAAATAAATGTAGAGGCACCAAATGGAGCCTGTGGCCAAGTGACCAAATAGTGCAGCACTTGAACCTCTAATTTGATGGCTGAAGGAGACGTAGGGGTTTGGAATGTGGACCTTAGCGCAGGTAAGGACATGGACTGGAGCATTTTGGATGAGTTGAAGCTTGGAGAGGGTTGATACAAAGAAACCAGCTAGAAGGACCTTGGAGAAGTGTAGCCTTGAGGTGGTGAAGGCATGCCCTGGGGTTTTGGTGGCTGAAGGCAAGAGATGGGGCAGAGGTAGGTAGTTTTGCTGAGGAGGTAAAAAGTGATTTTGGTAATGGAACAGATGTGGAGGAGGAAGCTGAGCTGGAGGTCAAGCAGGCAAAAAGATACTGCACTTCCTGACTCGGCTTGATCTGACCACTGGGAATGTTGAAGAAGTTGAGGCCTAAGGTCTCAAGGAGTCAAAGAACAGGACATCAGTTTTATTGACTTTCAACTGGAGGAAGTAAGACCCTTGTAATAAAAAAAAATGAGTTTCTGGAAGTAAATAATATTTTTGTTCCGAAAACTGACATTTTATTTCTGCAATTGATGGCATACAAGTGACATCACCTGATCTACAAGTGCAGTATTGGGCAGGCAAGGAGGCAGCTGTTCAATACCACTCGTTGATTTAATTCATTGTGAACAATTTACATTTTCTTTCTAGCAAATAAGATAATAAGCTTCTAGTTCATATTTGGCAAAGTTGAATGTTGGCTGAGTTTACTGTGCTGTCTTGCAATTGGAAGCCAACGTACTGCAAAGAAATGTATGTTGACTAAGTTGTACTTCACACTATTCATTTATTCGTCCAAGGAGTGCACTCAACTCCAGGATATGAATTAAAGGAATATGAAATGAAGAATTAGAGCTTTAGATGTTTCAACTTCATTCTGGAATCCTAATTGACTTGTAGTGCCAGTTTCTGGTGTTTTGTATACATTTAGAGCTGGTTTTCAACTTTGAAAATTTTGTGGTTATTAATTTCTTGTCATTAATGAGACGGTGAGAGGACTCTTCAAAGCAAGGTTGCTGTTGCTGGAGTTGTGGAGATTTTTTATTTTCTACTTTTCCATTTAGCTTTTAGCAGAGCTTTCTTTGCCTGTCTGTTTCTGCATTATTGCAAAATACTTCACTGTGCCAGCCAATACTTTCCTGCAGTCTTTTTTTCAATTGCTGCTGCATTACAAGTTGTTTTGGGAGCAGTCTGTATTGTGTCTCTGATGTTGATGCAGAATCCTAAAGAAATGACCAGTAAAATAATTTTGTTCATGTGGGCCACCTTTGCTGTAACCTTTCTGGGAAGCTTCACTGCCAATTTTGCTGCATTTATGATGCAGAAAGAGTTTGTTGACCAAGTGACTGGACTCGATGACAAAAAGTTTTAGAGACTGTGCAGCCGTTTATCTCCTTTTCAGTTTGAGACTGTTATAAATGAAAGCACAAAGCTGCTTCCCAGCTGATTCCCAGCCTGTAAGTGGGTGCTCAAGGTGTCAATTGCCGCATTCACAGTGTTGGTAAGAGAAACTGGATGTGTGCTTGTTCCCTTTGTAGTTGTGGTACTCTCCTCTAGATGGCCATAAGGATGCTACTTGCTCCATGATACTCTGCATTTCACTAAATCCCCCATACATAACTACAGCATGCTTGTTGTGGACCTGCCTGGATTTGCATACCATGCTGGGTGAATACATATATGCATGAAGTGTACAAAGGTTGCACTCCTCGAGCAGAACGCTGTACAGCTTGGGAGTCAACTGGACACACTCTGTAACATTTGGAAGGGAGAAAGTTTTCTGGTGCAGATGTTCCAGAGTCTGGTCACTCCTACACATTGCTAGGAATAGAGAAACTAGTAAGGGAGACTGGGTGACTATCAGCAGATTGGGCAAGAAGCAACAGGTGAGGGTAACTGTGAGCGACTGCATGGCATTTGGAGCAAGTTGTTACCTATGGGGGAAACAGTACTTTCTTTGTAGTAAGGGTTAATAGGGCAGAGGGGAAAGATTTAAACTAGTTGGTGGGGGGGAGTGGAAGGGGAAAGTTTTTATAAATACAGTAAGAGAAAGAGAGTGGTAAAGAGGAATGTGGGCCCATTAAGGACAGATGCAGATGAGATAGTGGACAATAAGGAAATGGCCGACTTGTTAATTGAGTACTTGGTATCCATTTTCACAGTGGAGAAAGGACAAAATATCAGTGGTATAATAGAACCTAAAAATAAATTAACTCTATTTGATAAGTCAATTGGTGACTGTGGGGTGGTCAAATGTTTCATTCTTTGAATCCAATTTAAAGCCTTTAGGGATAGTATTCTGTTCAGGATTGGAAAATCTGGATTGTATGTGACTTTGCAGGTGTTGGAGTTGTCTGATTTAGCTAATGTGTCAGGAAGTGGTGCATTCATTGCTTTTTCATCCGAGTTAAATATATTGAATGTCAGTCATTTTTATAAAGCTAATGTGAATTACTTGTTTCCTAATTGGGCCAACTCCCTGCTTCTCCACATTCAGAACAAAGCAGTTTTTCCAAAATGAGAGGCTGGGCAGTTAATATGATTCCATGCCTCTGCTAGCGGCACTGTTTAAATAGCATCTACGAGGCACATGAGAGTGGCTTAGGGCTGTCTCTCTCCCACTGGGATATGTGCCTGACTTCTTCTATGGTACAGTAAAACCACTTGTCCTGGTCCCAGTGTTGATACTTGACAATGTTATGCAGTTAAGCTGAAAATAATGTGAATTCACAGATATAGCACAAATGAGGCTTCAGATAAATCACTAGACTGTGTAGTGAACTGCCCTTCTGGCCAGGTTAAGATGGATAGACTCTTTGAGGAGAATACATTTGCATGACAATTGGCCTTAATTGTCATTTGAATCTGGCAGATACTTACGTGCTACAGATACAGAATTGGACCTAAGGGAGCCCTTCATTTGAACTTGGGATGGGAACGTGGATTTTGAATGTCATGACTCAAGTATTGACATAAAATAGTTGTTCATGCTGTAGTACCTTGAAGACTTGTGCAGTAAACATAATTATCTTAATAATAGCTGGTCAGTGGCAAAATATTTCTAACAATTTGTTTGAATCAGTAAGTACAGTAGAAAGATAAATTCATCTTAGAATGAGTTATATTTAATAGTGAAGGACTTCCCATGCTCTCATTAATTCATGCTCGGAAGTCTCCTGGGATGTAATTCCTTTCAGTGGTTCCTAAGCACTTATAGTTCATTGCTTCCCATATCCAATTAATTGGAAGACATCAAAAGAGGGATTATGCAGCCAAATAAAGATTCAATCGAATATACACCAGTGCATTTTTTTTGGAAGAAGTCCATTTTATTTTTTGACATCAGACTAAAGTTAGGATTTTATTTGCTTCCTTGTGCAGTGTGCTTATTACCACAGTACATTTGTACTTCACATATTGGTCAACTTGTCATTTTTGTGTATCGTGCAAAAAGCAGATAGTTAGGGATAAGCTGTTGAAGGTTTACTGACGTAAACTTGAACCACTTCAAGACTGCAGTAATCTTTATGTATTAAAAAAAATTCAAATAATATACATCTCGCTGTTGCAAAACTGTCGATGGTAATAAAGAAGGTCTGAACAATCTTGTATGTTTTTCTGATAATTGATGTTTGTGTTCCAGCTAATGCAATTTGCAGTAAAACTCATTCACAGACAAATTGCTGTTCTTTTTATTCAAGGTATCAGGTGGTTCAGGGTTAACCATGGGAAAATATTCACAATCTAACTGAAGTGTTTATTACAAAGGCCTGAAAACTTTGAATCAAAGCTATTTTTGTTTAAATTAATGGTAGAATTAGGTGGGGTAGAAATTGTTATGCGCTGCACCTGTTTTTCAGGCATAAAACAGAACAGATCAGAGAAGTAAGTGAAGGGGAACATCTAGGCAATAGTGATCACAACATAATAAGGTTTAAGATAAAGATTAAAAAGGACATAGGTAAGACGAAGACCAACATAATAAATTGGAAAAAAGCTGATTTTAAGGGGATGAAAATAAACTGAAAAAAATTACTGATTAACAAAGAAATAGAATAGCAGTGGGAAACATTTAAAACGGTGACCAGTAGAGTTCAGGAGAAATATATTCCACTAAAAAGCAAGAATAAACTAGCCAGTAACGATACACCATGGATGAATAAAGAAAAAGGCATACACTAAGTACATAGACAACAAAGGCGATGATGACAAAAGAGAATACGAAAAGGTTAGGAAAGAAGTTTTTAAAAAACAATTAGAATGGCAAAGAGAAACTACAAAATTAAATTCTCAAAGAATATAGAAAGAAATAGTAAAGTATTCTACAGACATATAAGTAACAAAAGAAAAATCAGGATTCCAGTAAGGAATACACATGATAAACTCACAGGTAATGACAGCGAAATGGCAGAAATATTAAATAATTACTAAGTAAATACTGAGTCAAACATGGTGGTCATGACATTAGAAGAAGAGATCAAAAAAGATACAATGACATTGAAGATAGAAAGGGGGAGAGATAATTGATAACCTAGTTAAACTTAGAGAGGATAAAACCCCTGGTCTGGATGGATTGCATTCATGCATATTAGAAGTTGTTAGAGAAGAGATAGCAGAGTCACTATTACAAATATATAACAGTTCATTCAGAAAGAGAACAGTGCCAGAGGACTGATGGACAGCTAATGTAATTCCTATATTTCAAAAGGGAGATAGAACCATTCCAGGGAACTATAGACTAATTAGCTTAACTTCGGTGGTAGGAAAGATAATGGAATCCTTACTCAAAGATGTAATGGAAAAACATCTAGAAACTGTAAATATAATAAAGAATAGTCAGCACGGATTTCAAAAGGGAAGGTCATGCTTGCCCAACCTTATTGAATTCTTTGAAGAAATAACAGAAAGGATAGACAAGGGTAATGCAGTAAATGTAATATATTTGGATTGTCAAAAGGCCTTCAATACGGTACCGCATAGTAGACTCATGACTAAGGTCAGAGCATGTGAAGTCAGGAGACAAGAAGCAGAATGAATAGCAAGCTGGTTTCAAAACAGAGAGTAGTGGTTAAAGGTAGTTACTCAGACTGGCAAAAGGAGGAACGCGGTGTTCTACAAGGATTGGTGCTGGGATCAATGTTGTTCACCATTTACATAAACGATTTGGACTTGAGAATCAGAAATACAACTTCAGAATTTGAGGACGACACCAAATTGGGGGTATAGTTAATACTGAGGAGGACTGCGACAAAGTACAGGAAGACGTTAATAAACTTGCAGAATGGCGATTTAATGGCAAATGAATTTCAGTATAGAAAAGTGTGTGGTATTACATTTTGGTGGAAAGAATAAGGAGGCCACTTACAGCTTAGATAACGAATCTAAGTGGGGTAGAGGAGCAGAGGCATCTGGTGGTACAAATACACAAATCACTAAAAGTAGCGACGCAGGTTAATGAGGCCTTTTTTTAAAAAAAAAAGCAAACCAGGCACACAGGTTCATTTCTAGAGGGATAGAATTGAAAATCAGAAAAGTTAAACTTGTATAGAACCTTGGTTAGACCACACTTGAAGTACAACAGTTCTGGTCTCCATATTATAAAAAGGATATAGAGGCACCGGAGAAGGTCCAAAAAAGATTTACTAGGATTATACCAGAATGCTGAGGTTATGCATATGATGTTCCCACTTGCGGGGGAGACCATAAAAAAAGATAGTCACCAATAAACCCAATAGGGAATTCAGGAGTAACTTCTTTACCCAGAGAATGGTTAGGATATGAAACGCGCTATCACAAGTAGTTGAGGCGACTAGCATAGATGCATTTAAGGGGAAGCTAGATAAACGCATGAGGGAGAAATGAATAGAAGAATATGCTGATAGGGTTGGATGAGGTAGGGAGGGAGGAGGCTCCTGTGGAGCATAAACACCTGCATAGTGAAAAATGGGCACAACTTCGACAGATTTATCAATGGACAGCCTATGCCTAATCTGCGCACATGCTTGGGCCACTGCTAAATTCGTCAGGCCCATTTTCTAGGCGGCCGCCTTAGGCCCCTTGCATGTGTTTATTAAGGGCCTAATGCCTTTTTGAGGACCTCTCTGGGAAATTTGTTTTCGATGAGTGGAGCAGGCGCCGGGCCTGCCCCGTCCAGAATTCTTAAACGGCCGCTGCGGCCATCAATGAAAGGAAAGATTTTTTTAAAAATCAAGTAAATGTTTTTTTTAAAAAGCCAGGAGGAGCTATAGAGTGCTCCTCTCACTCCACAGTCGTCATGTTCGTGCCCCCTCCCCTATGCCTGCTGCAATCCCCCTTCCAGGACTTGTATTTGGACTGCTGCCAGGAAGGCAAGCCGCCTGACGTTCGTCATCTTTAATGCGTGAGCTGCCAGTTGAGGCACCAGCAGGTTGCGTATAAAATGTTAATGATGCCTGAGACTCAATTTTGAGTCGGCCTCGGGGCCTTCTGGATGGAGCACGAAAATGGGCCCAGATGAATTTCCGTCCTGGGTGTCTTATACCTCTTGCTTTCAAGTGGAACTTGAAATGCATTTGATAACTTGCATGTCACCAGAGTGTTACATTTCTGTATTGGTAGACTGTTCTTCTGTGGGTTGAGTTACCTTTTAAATAATACTGTCTTGTTTTGCCTATAATGCTTAGCTATATTCTTTTGGTTCATATTGGTTTACATACTTTTTTTTAAATCATTGTACTGGAGATTCCACTGTTGCTGGTATCTGGGACATCAACATACCCAACCAACGATACAGATTGTTTTTCTAACAAAACTGCTGAACATGAATTATACTGGAAACTATTTCCACATGAGCAAAGCTGAACCGTGTGTTCATGTAGCGGGTGTGAACAGAACACTTAATGTGACGCAGTCAATTTGTACTCAGACGTGTTGCAAGGACTGCATTTTTTAGGTCAAATTGCGACACTGCTTTTTAATATGTTTATAATTGAATCCAGTTTAAAGATTGTCTGTTTGTGTATATATAATTAAATAAGATTGTGGAGAAACTACAACAGCTAATGGAGCGGAGTGTCGTTCATAGCCTTTGCTTGAGTCAACATAGTTGGTAAGTTCTAATCCTACAATTCTTATTCTTCCTGCCCCTCTAGCAGCCACTCCATCTGGTCTTTTGCCAACCTGGCTCTTGCAACTTCTGTTAAATCTTCCATTATACCCCTTTTTCAAGTGATTCATTGAATGTGCGGTGCTTTAGATCATCTTGAAGATGTGAGAGGCACTATATGATTGCATTTATTAATTTGCTCTTCTGTTCCTGTGGTTCAGTCGCTAGCTGTCATAAAGAGAAAGCTAACCTTTTTGGCTCATTTGTCTTTACCAGGATCCTCTAGGTTAGGTCTGGAGAAGAGCATGTTTCTGTCTCCATTCTTTTTGACCATTGTGACCAACATCCAAGTTTTAATGGCAGAGCAAAACAAAAGTACGTTAGAGTGAATAAAAATTCCTCTTGCCAGTTTGATTTTTAAAAGGGGGCCTAATACCTAATTGTTATACCCAATTGAAGATGCATACAAAAACAAGTAACAATGGATGACCACCTGCACCTGAAAATAAGGTGGTCAATCTATAGGAATAAAATGTACTCTTGATACAGATGAAAGGGCCAGTGGAGCAGCAATAAGCCAATAGTGCAACCAGAACCCTGATTTGCTGGAATGTTCTAATGAATTTTTGGCACCCAGTCATGAAGTCCCCAGCCTGCCAACATATTCCTGAGCCACTGTCCCACCTTCTCACTTTTTTAAATTACTCACCTAGGCTTGGAAATGGAATGTTTGCAATTCTCATGATGTTTTAAATATCCTGAGATTTCGCTGTTTAATAGATTATTCCACCTCCTTGGCACACAAGCGCTGCGAATGTGAGACCAATGATTATGCGTATTGCGTCCGAGTGCAGTAGTGATCTACATTTGCTGTAAAACTTAACAGTCCCCCACATGGCTGACATATTTCATTTAACGTCTGGTTTGAGTAACCTTCTCTGGAATTTCACATAACCAACAGCTGCAGAGACTTCAAAGAGGTTAAGTTTAGAAGGGACCAGGTGGTGCTTTTATTATTTAATTTTAGTCCTACCAGGCTCTCCTTTATCCCTACTAGCTGGCTTCCCCCTTTGCCAGTGACCACAACTCCAGACTCAGGCCTGATCAGCTCCCAATGCTTTCAACTCAAAAATAGGTATTTTTATAAATTTATGATATGGTACTTAAAAAAAAAATTCAACCAGTGCACATGCACTGCTCCCTTTCTCCCCTCCCTTTGCTACCTGTAACACAGGACTGCATTTTCTGAGTATTTTTATTGTTAAGCTCAAAAATTCATTAGGCTAATGAAAATATGTGTGGGGGTAAGGGATATAGTGCCCCTACCATCAGTTTGCTGATGGTTATGCTCATGGAATAAGCTACTTTCACTATGACTGCAGTAAAATACAATGGTGGGCTTTTGAAATGTTCATGCTCTATCCATCTATCATCTCTTTATTCCTTGTATTTTCACCAAACTTAAACCTTTATTTGGCCTCACAATTCTGGTTGAATCTGTGTCATACTGCCTTGGATATGTAGGTCCCGGAAAAATAATAGTTTAAATCTTTTTCTAAATTTTTCTGTATTTTTTAATACAATAGCAGTATTCTACAACATTTCTTTTTCAATTAATTTTACAAAATAAGAGTTAGTGAGTTGAAAGCAGCCATGGACAACTAAAGAGGTAAGGGACAGTATAAGTCATAAGGAAAGGGCATACAAAAAGGCAAAAAATAGCACAGATCCTGGCGAATGGGAAAGATACAAAGATCAACAAAGGGTCACAAAACCGATAGTAAGCTACAAAAGAGAGTATGAAAAGAAACTTGCAAGGGATGTCAACCAATACAAAGAACTTTTATAGTTATATTAAGAAAAAGAGGGTGGTCAGGAGCAGTGTTGGCCCCTTAAAAACTGAAAGTGGGGATATTGTCGTTGACAATGGGGAAATGGCGGACATGTTGAACAATTACTTTGCGTCAGTATTTACAGTAGAAAAAGAGGATAGCATGCCGGAAATCCCAAGAAAACTAATATTGAATCAGGGACAGGGACTCGATAAAATTAACATAAGTAAAGCAACAGTAATGAAGAAAATAATAGCACTGAAGAGTGACAAATCCCCAGGACCAGATGGTTTCCATCCCAGGGTTTTAACGGAAGTAGGTGAGCAGATTGCAGATGCCCTAACGATAATCTTTCAAAGTTCTCTAGATTCATGAACTGTCCCTCTAGATTGGAAAATTGCACATGTCACTCCGCTTTTTAAGAAAGGAGAGAGAGGGAAACCGGGGAATTATAGACCAGTTAGCCTAACATCTGTTGTGGGGAAATTGCTGGAGTCTATAATTAAGGACAGGGTGACTGAACACCTCGACAATTTTCAGTTAATCAGGGAGAGCCAGCATGGATTTGTGAAAGGTAGGTCGTGCCTGACAAACCTGATTGAATTTTTTGAAGAGGTGACTAAAGTAGTGGACAGGGGAATGTCAATGGATGTTATTTATATGAACTTCCAGAAGGCATTTGATAAGGTCCCACATAAGAGACTGTTAGCTAAGATAGAAGCCCATGGAATCGAGGGAAAAGTACGGATTTGGTTAGGAAATTGGCTGAGCAAAAGGCGACAGAGAGTAGGGATAATGGGTAAGTATTCACATTGGCAGGATGTGACTAGCGGAATCCCGCAGGGATCTGTCTTGGGGCCTCAATTATTCACAATATTTATTAACGACTTTGATGAAGGCACAGAAAGCCTCATATCTCAGTTTGCCAATGACACGAAGATTGGTGGCATTGTAAGCAGTGTAGATGAAAACATAAAATTACAAAGCGATATTGATAGATTAGGTGAATGGGCAAAATTGTGGCAAATGGAATTCAATGTAGACATTTTTTTTTATTCGTTCACGGGATGTGGGCGTCGCTGGCGAGGCCAGCATTTATTGCCCATCCCTAATTGCCCTCGAGAAGGTGGTGGTGAGCTGCCTTCTTGAACCGCTGCAGTCCGTGTGGTGACGGTTCTCCCACAGTGCTGTTAGGAAGGGAGTTCCAGGATTTTGACCCAGCGACAATGAAGGAACGGCGATATATTTCCAAGTCGGGATGGTGTGTGACTTGGAGGGGAACGTGCAGGTGGTGTTGTTCCCATGTGCCTGCTGCTCTTGTCCTTCTAGATGGTAGAGGTCGCGGGTTTGGGAGGTGCTGTCGAAGAAGCCTTGGCGAGTTGCTGCAGTGCATCCTGTGGATGGTACACACTGCAGCCACAGTGCGCCGGTGGTGAAGGGAGTGAATGTTTAGGGTGGTGGATGGGGTGCCAATCAAGCGGGCTGCTTTATCTTGGATGGTGTCGAGCTTCTTGAGTGTTGTTGAATGTGAGGTCATCCACTTTGGATCAAAAAAGGATAGAACAGGGTACTTTCTAAATGGTAAAAAGTTAAAAACTGTGGATGTCCAAAGGGACTTAGGGGTTCAGGTACATAGATCATTGAAGTGTCATGAACAGGTGCAGAAAATAATCAATAAGGCTATTGGAATGCTGGCCTTTATATCTAGAGGACTAGAGTACAAGGGGGCAGAAGTTATGCTGCAGCTATACAAAACCCTGGTTAGACCGCACCTGGAGTACTGTGAGCAGTTCTGGGCACCGCACCTTCGGAAGGACATATTGGCCTTGGAGGGAGTGCAGCTTAGGTTTACTAGAATGATACCCGGACTTCAAGGGTTAAGTTACAAGGAGAGATTAGACAAATTGGGGTTGTACTCTCTAGAGCTTCGAAGGTTAAGGGGTGATCTGATCGAAATTTATAAGATATTAAGGGGAACGGATAGGGTGGATAGAGAGAAACTATTTCCGCTGGTTGGGGATTCTAGGAGTAGGGGGCTCAGTCTAAAAATTAGAGCCAGACCTTTCAGGAGCGAGATTAGAAAACATTTCTACGCACAAAGGGTGGTAGAAGTTTGGAACTCTCTTCCGCAAACGGCAATTGATACTAGCTCAATTGCTAAATTTAAATCTGAGATAGATAGCTTTTTGGCAACCAAAGGTATTAAGGGATATGGGCCAAAGGCAGGTATATGGAGTTAGATCACAGATCAGCCATGATCTTCTCAAATGGCAGAGCAGGCACGAGGAGCTGAATGGCCTACTCATGTTCCTATGAAATTTAGGTGATTTTACAAACCATTAGAAAAAAGTACAAATCAAAACTCTTAAAAGATGCACATTGATTTCCAGCTCAAAATGATTTGTGGTCTTGCGTGAACTAACTGGAACAATCACAATGGCTGCAAGGCAATACAGTGTGGATTTTAATTTCTCATGTAATATGCAATCTGCAGTGTTAATGTCGAATAGACTCCTAAAACATCGATAATCAGACTCAACGAACTCAAAAATCAACTTTCAATTATTGCAGTTACACTGGCAATGAAGGGAGAGAAAAAAAAGATATTTGAGGGCCGAGTGTATATGTTTTTGAAAACTGTAAAGGATATTGATTGCTGAAAGGCTTACCTTGGTAAATTATTGTAGTGAATCTCAGAGCCACATAGCATGAGAGGACATTGCAACAGTTTAAAATATGTGAAGGGCATGCATAGTTGTAAAAGATAATTTTAAACAAATATTCTACAGCAACTAAATTATTTTAATTGGGGGGAAATTAAAAGTGAATAGACAGGACACTTAATTTTATGCCAACAATGCAGAATCACTTAACTGGAAACTGATTGAGAGTAATCTGTGCGTTAACTTGAGTCACTCAACTTGATTATATTTTGAAATATAAACACTGGTCTAGGAAAAACTAGGTGGGGGGAGGAAATCAAGCAGTTAAATATCTTTCGAACCCTTAATCTCACTTCTCAAAAGACATTTATTTTAAAACTCTATTTTAAAGGTGCCAAATGACTCAAAATCAAATACCTTCTCTGGCAGTTTGTGTTATAGATTCAGTATGCTGTTTTTGGGGGGGTGGGGAGAGGGATGGAGTTCTAATCTTTATTTTAGCTTGTGAATTGTTAATTTTGCATTTGTGTCCTCTAGTTCTGTGTTTGTTGCCCAAGATAAAGGTTGTTTGTTTCCACTTCATGGATACCTTTCATTATTTTGAAAATCTGTCTCGTTCCTCTAAAGCCTGGAATAATCCTTAACACTTTATATCAGTTATCAATTAATAATTTGTCACTCGTTATTATTCAGTTCTGTCTTTTGTTTCAATCTTGCCCCCTTTCACTGCTTTATCATTTCTTATCAATAAACCAATCTGGTCTTTTGGATGAGACTTTAAACTGAGGTGCTGTCTGCCTCGGGTGGACGTAAACGATCACATGATACTAAGAAGAGAGCAGAGGGTTCTCCTGGTGTCTCGTCATTCCTCAACCAACACCACCAAACCAGATTAACTAGTTATTTATATCATTGCTGTTTGTGAGACCACGCTGTGCACAAATTGGCAACTAAATTAGCCGACTTAATGGTGACTGTGCTTCAAAAGTAATTCATTGGCTATGAAGTACTTTGCAACATCTTGAGGACATGAAATGCTCTGTATGAATGCAAGTTCTTTCTTTCCACTTGTCTTTGTAGATCTATCTTTACGTCAGTGAATGAGCCATCAGCTACAGCGTACATAGTGATTTGGCAGAAAACCAGATAGCTACGTACATACTTTTGGTTGAAGGCCACATGATACGAATTTATTTAGAGCTGCATGGTGCCAGACCCTGTCAAAAACTGTGGAGGTCCAAGGCAGTCACACATGATTCACTGAAGTTCTAAGTATACTTGCAGAGAGAGATATGTCATATAAACAGCAAGATAATCAAGACAAAAATTATACTAGTGTTAATACATTAGGCTGGAACTTTGAAGATGGATATTTTAGGTGAATATCAACTTTCATAACTTCAGAAAGTACCAGTGGATGGTCAGTAGGGTAATGGTTTAAAGGGAAAGAGCAATCACCTCATTTAGGGTTAAGCAACAGAAGCAGATTTTCAAGGAGAATGAGAGGTAGACCTTCTGTAGATCACCAATCTATTTTACTGAATTTACGATATTGTATTGCAGAGATGTTAGAGATTCTAGCAGTAATTTTTAAAAACTACAAAAGCATGGCAATACATAGTGAAATATATCTATTGTGTGATCCCTTTAATGGCATCAGATACCTCGTCACACTCATTTGTAGAAATAGTGATGTTTTTACAACTGAGAAACTTGGTACAGGTTGTGAAAGTAACTTGTACCGATAATAAGATATAGTTTTCTGTGTTTTGCTAGGAAACATGAAGCACTACTCCAGGGGAGAGACCATGATCAAAAAGATGGTTCTCCCAGGTTGATGCTAACCTGTTGTATCTTCGCGTGCACTGACGCCTGCGATTTCTGCTTCAGCTCCTGTGTCACTGGGGGTGAAATTCACCTTCAGCTGGGGTGCAAAACGGTCGACAGCGGATTGGCTGCCCGTTATACGCCCTGCCGCGGATTGGCTGCCCATTATACTCCCTGCCATGGATTGGCTGCCTGTTATACGCCCGGCATGATTTTCCTTTCCATTGATGGTGGCTGATCTGCTACCGACCATTTTGGGCCCCTGCCGAAGTTGAATTTCACCCCCACTATCTTTATTACCCTTTTGCCTAATCATACTGATGCATACCCATCATGATGACTGCATCATTAATGGCTCCAGTAAATGAAGAAAAAGTCCTTGCGCATAGTGAAGAATAACGAACATGCTGGCCAGCACAGACACGATGTTCACTTTGGTGGTTCCGGCAATATTTAGAAATAGCTTGGGTTTGGCACTTCTGGTTTGACATCATTGAAACTGGTTGAATACCTGTCTTAAATCATCTGACGAAGGAGATAATCTCCAAAAGCTTGTGATTTTAAAATAAATTTGTTGGACTATAACCTGGTGTTGTAAGATTCCTTACATTTGTCTTAAAAAGGGCAGACATTACAGCTGGTTTAGTAGTACAAAACACTACCGTTGTGCTAATGTTACCCACACAACAAGCTCTCTGTCAGCTATCGGTTTGCCTGGATTTCATTGTTTGGCTGTGTGTTTCATGTTTGTTTTGCTGCCAAGGAATGTGTAACTGAGTATCTGTGTGGCAAGCTATGTTCCAGAATGCATTGGCTTAATTCATACGTAGATTACATCACTGATGATGTGTGATACCAGCCCTTTTATTCGTGAATTAGATTCTCTTGGTCTAATGAAAGAACAATGATGCACTGTGACCAATATTTTTAAGTGTCAGCCTCACCTCAGTGGTAGCACTCTTGTCTCTGAGTCAGAAAGTCGTAGATTCAAGCCCCACTACAGAGATGTGAGCACACAATCTAAGTTGACACTTCAGTGCTGTACTGAGGGAATGCTGCATTGTTGGAGGTGCTGTCCTTTAGATAAATGAGACTTTAAACCAAGGCCCAATCTGCCAGTTCAGAACCACCAAAGTGGGCTAGTATTGTGTGATCATTATCAAGTTGCATTAATTTAAACAAAACAACTCTGATCATACCTATTGCTCTGGAATAAAGCAGCTTACAATTTTAACCAAACTTTACCTTGTTGAATGTTAACTCGGCCTAAGATTGAAGGGATACATGTGTGAAAGACTTAAATATCTGGTTCAGATTCAATGGGATGCTACTGTTACATCCCCAGGTTATGCTATCGTACAAGAAGCTATCGGGCAATGTGGGTCAACGTCTGTAAAAGTAAGAAACACACAGAATGCTTAGGGGAGTGAGTGATACTGCTGGACCTGAGAAGAAATCTACAGCAAACCTGAATCCATAACAGTGACATTTTGCAGAAACTGAAGATTTGAAATCATCACTAACATTATTACTCAAATTTCTGAGTTTTTCTTTACTTCTAGTGGCAACCTTCCCCATACGACTTATTTTAGTGTGAAGGGGAGGGAGATGATTTGGCAGCTGCTAATGTTGGTTCTTTATCACAATCTGAAGGGTAGTGAGGTTTAAAACAAAACATTTAGGTGGATTTTCTGAGGTTGGGAATTTGTTCTGTGGGCTAGCACCAATGTCCAAATATTAGCGCAGTGTTTAGTGTGACTGAATCACCTGCAGCATCTTCCCTTTTAAAACAAAATCAATTGATTTTGGTCATAATAGATCACTGCATTCTTTTTTCCCCTCTTGCCAATTTCTCCCCACTAGTTTTCTCCCCTTTTTTTGTGATGTTAACTACTTATTAGGTTATAGTTCCATAAGCAGGACTTGCCCTCTGGTATCTTGCCCAAGTGGTCATTATTCATATGTGAGTCTTGACGAAGGGGATAATCTCCGAAAGCTTGTGATTTTAAAATAAATTTGTTGGACTCTAACCTGGTGTTGTAAGATTCCATACAGCATGGTATTTGACTGATGGTAGACATCACAGCTGAGCCCAGTCTTGTCTCCCTGGCTGCACTATCAGACCATAATGGTGAATGCATTATGTAGATGTAGTCCCTTGAACTGTTGTCCAAACTTAATCACGTGGATTGCTTGTATCTTGTACCTACAGCATGGCAACTAATTGTAATGTCAAATCTAACCCTTAAAGTAGTGTTGTTCTACTAATCAGAAGTTGTTGATTACAATATTGAAGGACGGTTAATAAATTAAGGAAGTTGAACACCTGATTAAGTCTCAACCATGGAGGTGGAAATATGGCACTAACTGAATTTTTAATTTAAAAAAGAGATATAATACTGACCTAGTCTACAATCCTTGACCAAGTCTACAGCCTTGACATTTTTACATTTTGCTTCCTATTCAGTAATCCATGCTATGAATAATTGACAAATGGAGCAAATGATTGCATCTGTTGTTGTACTATTATTAATGTGTGGTTATGGAATTAGCCATTTGTGGATCATAATAGCTGATTCTCATTCAGTAGCTGAACAGGGCATCAGTTTGTTTGCCAAATATCAACTTCCCTAAAAAAAATTACAATCCATGGCTTTTTTCAATAATGCAGTTAATTTCTCTTCAAATATTGACAGGAAATGTTCTGCTGCCAGCACCCTAGAGATAAAATTATCAAGTTTCACTTCTGCCAGATTATTGCACGATTGACAGGAGTTGTGGCTTGGCCTTGAGGAAATCTGTTTTATTATACATTATCACCAAGCATTGAGTTTCAACTGGCAACACAAAGACTTTGATACTGGAAAAAAGGTTGCAGCTCAGTTCAATGTAAATGAGATTGAAATTGCTGTTACGTATAGTACTATCTGTTATGTGGGAGGGTTACAGTTGTAGATGAAGAAAATCACTTGCGTGAACAGTAAGAGCGTTCTATATCCTTTAAGTTTTCGATTAGGCAAACCCATTTTTTAGTTTGTTTTCTTAGAAATCACCAAACAACTAAACATTTTGCATCATCACCACACCAAATAGAATATACCAGTTCCTTGAGGGAATATTAAGTTGGATTACTTCTGGTTACTGCAGTTTTGTTTAACTTAATAACTTTTATATTTTTAATCAAAACTGAAGTCAATAAAATTTTATTTTTTATATTAAAAAAGCACAAACTACATTAAGAATCATTCAATAATAGGAACATAAGAACAAATTCAGCTCAACATGTAAGACATCAACATCATAAGACTTACAAGTATCCCAATGAACCTCAATTTTAACCCTTCATCCTCCTTTCTATTTAACCAGTCAAACAGAAGAATGAAATAAGGCACTTATATTGACCCAAACCACTTCACAGCCAATGAAATACTTTTGAAGTGTAGTTACTATTGTGTGGGCAAACACGGCAGCCAATGATATGCACAAGTAGAGCCCCACAAACAGCACTCAGATAAACACCCAGTTAAACTGTTTTTGCTGGTATTGCTTGAGGTAGAAGTATTGGCCAGGATACTGGATGAACTTCTTGCTCTTCTCATGGTGCCATGTGATCTTTTATATCCACCTAAACAGGCAGATGGGGCCTCAGTTTAATGCCGTATGTGAAAGACAGCATCTTTGACAATGCAGGAGTGTAGTCAGCCTAGATTACATGCTCAGATCCTGGAGTGGGGCTTGAACCTACCACCTTCAGTCTCAAAGGTGATTGTGCTACCATTGAGCCGAGTTGACATTGAAACAGGGAAAAATACGTCAACGGCAAAATGGAAGAAAAGTTAGAGGCCCTGCTCCGCCTAGCATCTCCCATCATAGCACCCTCATGTTACCTGACCCCCAGAAAAGGAGTTAGATTCTGGACAACTACATGTTTATCTTTGCACAAGTAACTTCTGGAAAGTCACCTCTTTTGTTAATTGAAAGCTTTAAGGCAGCTTTTTTGCCTTTTCCCTTCTGATTTAAATAACTTCCTGTTAACTGATGCACTTTAAAAAAGAAGAAAATTTGGCCAGTTTCAAAATGTAATATTTCCCATGCCCCCTGTCTCGAACAAACTTGATATTTTCATAGTTGGTAATTCTATGACTTGGATTTGGTTAGATGTCAAAATCCCTTTTCTTCAAAGATTGATCTTCTTTGAAATCCCACCCTAGTAGACAAGTAGAGATGGTCCCAAGTTGATTAAAATTAATTTGATTGGCAAAAGTTTCAGCTTTATTCTAATTCTCAGTGAATTACATTAACCTGTAAAAATGTTACCATATAGATTGGAATGTTCAGCACTAAAGACTAAAGTCTTTGTCAATATAAATAGAAACTGAAAATGCTGGTAATACACAGCAGGTACTTCAGCATCCATAAGGAGAAAAGACAGGGTAACATTTTGCATGTAGGCACTGCATCAGAACTGGAATCTGGAAGCCCTCTTATCAAGGTTTCCAGTTCTGATGTAGGACCTACCGCTAAATTTAAATCTGTATTTTCTCTTTACCGATTCTGATGGACCTGCTGTATACTTCCAGCATTTTCTATTATATTTAGGATTTCTGACCCTTGCAATTTTTTCTTTTGTATTTTGTTACTATTTCAAAATGGCAAATGATTTCTGGTCACTTGAGCTAGGGTGTTTTTTTTAACTGATGTGACACATAAACTTCTAAGTCAGAATTCAAGCTATGTATTTTTTTCCATTCTTGTCTGGAGTTCCATTTGAACAAGACTTATCTATAATTCCTGCTCCAATAATGGCAACAGGAAGGAGGTGATGTAAGGTGAAGTGGAAACTAACAATAATACAGCAGGATAATGGCCATCATTGTTCTTCACAGATCAACCTATAAGAGGATGGCATGTTTAAATGTTTTGAGCTTGAGGCAGTTTTGTAACATGTACCCCATTTTGTTCTTTTTAACCCATTTACTGGTACAAATCTCCTTCATGATTTTGCTTTTATGGTATGATTTTGGGTTGGGGATTCAACTCCAGTATTTTTAAAACTAAACTGTTTCTGAATTTATAATGGGTGTTACTACTGTGTGGACTGTCTGCTGATCGCCATGTCTAATAGCTTCACCTATCTTGAATGTTTAATGAAGAACTAGTTGAATTCCCACGGAGTTGCACAGTGGGGTGGGGGTGGGGGATAGTGAACTAAAACAGGCCTCATTATCTTAGTTGAGTGGCTTGATTCCAAATGCTACGATTAACTGCTGGTGGGGGGGGAGAGGGAGAGGGGGAGGGGTCAAATTTGGTTCCCACAGACTACTCTATTCTGCTTAGGGTGGTGGTGGGGGTGTGTGCGGGGGGCTGATATTGGCAGCATAAATTTTCCCAGCTCTGGGTTATTCATTCTGTTGAGGGGTGTGGGAAAAGGAGTTGAATTGCTTGCCCTTTTGTCTGTTCATGGAGGGGGTGGCTGCCAATTTCCAACATGTCTTGTGCAATCAGGGAATAGGTGCTACAATACAAGTCTGAGGTTATCCACATGACAATAATACTGTCTTGGATTGTTTGCAGGGAAGCTAGGGGGAATAGTTTGGTGATTTATGGCAGCAAATTGCTTTCTGGCCATCTGAAACAGAGAAGTAGGGATTAAACGAGTCATTTTCAGGTTGGCAGGCTGTAACTAGTAGGTTGCTGCAAGGATCGGTGCTGAGGCCTCAGCTATTTACAATCTATATTAATGACTGAGATGAAGGGACCGAGTGTAATGTATCCAAGTTTGCTGACGATACAAAGCTAGGTGGGAAAGTAAGCTGTGAGGAGGACACAATCTGCAAAGGGATATAGACAGGTTAAGTGAATGGGCAAGAAGGTGGCAGATGGAGTATAATGTGGGCAAATGTGAGGTTATTCTCTTTGGTAGGAAGAATAGAAAAGCAGAATATTTTCTAAATGGTGAAAAACTATTAAATGTTCAGAGAGATTTGAGTGTCCTTGTACAAGAAACACAAAGTTAGCATGCAGATACAGCAAGCAATTAGGAAGGCAAATGGTATGTTGGCCTTTATTGCAAGGGTGTTGGAGTACAAGAGTAAGGAAGTCTTGCTACAATTGTACAGGGCTTTGGTGAGACCACACCTGGAGTACTGCATACAGTTTTGGTCCCCTTATCTGAGGAAGGATATACTTGCCTTGTAGGTGGTGCAACGAAATTGATTCCTGGGATGAGAGGGTTGTCCTGTGAGGAGAGATTAGATAGAATGGGCCGCTAGTCTCTGGAATTTAGAAGAATGAGAGGTGATCTTATTGAAACATACAGGATTCTGAGGGGGCTTGACAAGGTAGATGCTGAGAGGTTGTTTCCCCTGGCTGGAGAGTCTAGAACTAGGGGGCGTAGTCTCAGATTATTCAGTTCCCTTTAAAAGGCCATGATTGAATCTGCCTCAACTACACCCTCTGGCAGTGCATTCCAGATCCTAACCACTTGCTGTGTTTAAAAAAAAGTTTTTCCTCATGTCACCTTTGGTTCTTTTGCCAGTCACCTTAAATCCATGTCCTCTGGTTCTTGACCATTCCGCCAATGGGAACATTTTCTCTCTATCTACTCTGTATAGACCCTTCATGATTTTGAATACCTCTATCAAATCTCCTCTCAACCTTCTTTGTTCCAAGGAGAACAACCCCAGCTTCTCCAGTCTATCCACGTAACCAAAGTCCCTCATCCCTGGAATCATTCTCATAAATTTCTTCTGTGCCCTTTCTAAGGCCTTCACATCCTTCCTAAAGTGCGGTGCCCAGAACTGGGCATGATACTCCAGTTGTGGCCAAACCAGGTTCTTCATGACATCCTTGCTTTTGTACTCTATGCCTCTATTTATAAAGCCCAGGATCCCGTATGCTTTTTTAACTGCTTTCTCAACCTGCCCTGCCACCTTCAATGATTTGTTCCATACGCCCCGAGGGTGTATATAGAGTCGTTGAGTATATTCAAGGCTGAGATAGATAAATTTTTGGACTCTAGGGGAATCACAGGATATGGGGATCGGGCGGGAAAGTGGAGTTGAGGGCAAAGATCACCATGATCTTATTGAATGGTGGAGCAGGCTCGTGGGCCATATGTCCTACTCCTGCTCCTGATGTTCTAAAGCATTGTCTACATGTTATACTTAGCATACAGGTTCTTAAAAATCTGACATGGTACTACGTAATTTGAATTCCAGTGGTGATCACATTTTGCTGTAGAGCCACATATTATGATCCTATGTGAAGTGCTCACATTTTTCTATTGTTACATGACAGGCATTTAACGCTGTAAATACCAGTCACAGCATCACTTACAGGTGTTTCAGGTACTGGAGGTAAATGTTGGAATTTTTAAGTAGGTTTTCCCATTGACAAAACCTGACATAGAAATTTTCAATACATTTTGAGATGGAAAGTTGTGACCCAGTCAACATTTTTAATATGTAATTGGATTGACATAAAAACATAATTTGGAAATTGTAGACTTTGATATGGATTTGGAGAGTGCCATATCACAGATGACATAGACTTGAAAATCTATCAGGCGTGGTTCCATCAGAATATGTGTATTCAATAAATTGAAGGTTCCTGTTAAAGGGATAGAGCAAGGGAGTAAACAGAATCGATGTGCAGGGTCACTTGGATTGAGTCTCAACGTGTACTGATTGAGATCCAGCTTGTTAAGCCTGCAATCCTTAGGTTTAAAATTCCAAATACTGGGTATATACCTTTTCAGTTCTGTGATCATATTTAGTAGTAAAGATAGGAAAGAGGAATCAGAAACCGTTCTTGCCGTACTAAGCAGACTTCCTGTCAACCAGCATAGAAATCATAGACCTTCCTGTCCCTCCAGCTGAAGAAGTGTGTTGAGGTGGAAGGCAGTGTACGTGTGCATACAAAAGAGGTGACGTACAGCCTCCCGATGTTTTATTGATAAGTACAGTGCCTAAGGCATACAGAATGATTACCTAAAGTACTGACTGACTGACTATACCATAGAACTGTACAAGTCTGAGATGAGAAGATAAAAATTAGAGAGAAAAGCCCTTTTTTAAAAACAAAAGTGGGGATAAAAAATGTAAGAGCCTTGGTGTTTTTTGCACTAATGTAACAGCAAGTAATGTGGAAAATTCAGGATATAGAATTTTTATACAATTGGATAGATTGAATTGTTCAACATCTTTCATTGTTTGCAGAAATATATTGAAAAATGAAGAAATCTCCATGTTGTACAAAACATTAATTTATCAAAATGGAGCAACTTGTACTCTGCAGTTGCACTGTCCACTTGATTCATTGATGCCTCTCTCATCTCTTAGAGTTCAAGACCCACTCCTGGATTTCAGCATACAATTTAGGCTGACACCCAATTTAGTACTGAGGGCTGCATTGTTGGAGATGTCATCCTTTTGGATGAGACAGTAATCCAAAGTCCTATCTGCCTGTTCTGATGGTCAAATGGATATTTAACATCTCATGGTACTATTTAAAGAAAAGCAGGGAATCCTGACCAATGCTCTTGCACCACCAAAAACAGATTACTAGTTTACGTAATTCCTTTTTGTAGGATCTTGCTATGTGGAAAATGGTTGCTGCGTTTGCCAAAGCAATTCATTGTAAATGATGTGCTTTGAGATGCTTGAGAAATATAAGGTGCAGTTTAAATAGACGTTCTTATTTTTTGCAGTTGACTTGAAAGGCTTTTAAATAGTGAACATTTTGTTGAGTCCTCTGAGGCTAACCATTTTGAGTCTGGAGCCTGTTTAGCTACATAAACCCTTGTTTTTACCCAAAGCAAATTGTATTCATGAGCAAATCAATTTTTAGTAGCGCATCTCCAGTGGCAATGCTCGTTGATAGTCTGGGATCTGGAGCATAGTTGTGATGTTTCGCTGCTAACCTGGCTTGTTTTTTTTTAAGTCCATTGTTCAAGTGCTGCTTGTGGGGAAGTGGTCTAAATAAGCAAATCTAGTTACTTGTAGCTGCTGAGGTCAATCGAGGGCAATTGTAACTGCTTGTAAATTTCAGGCTCTAAATCAATATGGCTTTCTTTTTAAAGATTGTTTTGCATCTGTAACAAAGTGTGATGTCTCAACTATAATAGATGTATACTAGATGCAAGCCTTTATGTTTGGATGATTCTGTTTGTTTGTGTGTGTGTGTGCCATTTAATCTTTTTTTCTGGTTTTGAACCTGGCCAGATATAAGAACATAAGAAATAGGAGCAGGAGTAGGCCAATCAGCCCCTCGAGCCTGCTCCGCCATTCAATAAGATCATGGCTGATCTGATCCTAACCTCAAATTTAAATTCATGTCCAATTTCCTGCCCGCTCCCCGTAACCCCTAATTCCCTTTACTTCTAAGAAACTGTCTATTTTTGTTTTAAATTTATTTATATGCTGGACCATCCGTGTTATCTGGAGCTGTATTTTGCAGCCTCTGCGTCATAGGCTGGTGGATGTATAGTTTGTGGTGGCAGCTGCAGTATGATGAACACAAACTGAGCCTCAAGGCTATAGCAAAGCCCTAGCTCCTAACAATTACAAGAATTTCTGACAGCATAAGATTTCAAAACTAGAGAATGAGGCTTTGTGTCATAAATCTGCCTTTACCATCTGAAGGGAACGTGTTTACTTTCTGATGTTCAAGTAACTCCAGCTTTGCTTAGGAGATGATGAGAATTTCTTCGTCAGATTTGCTAGAAAAGTGATGTAATTAATTACTCTGTTGCTTTGTGCGATGTTTCCATTAATACCTATTTTTCTCTATCTTTTTAGTTTTTGAAGATCTCTAATTGCCAGTTCTGGTAAACAGTGAACTGCAGGAATACCCTAAGCGCAACCATGTCATATGACGATTCAGGTGTGATTGAGGCCCCCAGTGATAGCTTCTGGGAGGTATGGTTGAACTGCTACCTTCCTTTCAATTTATCCTACAATTTTTCCTACATTTTGAGTTGTCTGGTCTAGTTTGTAAAATTTGTGTATCAAAGCTATACAATTTTTTCTTTCATAATTTGTAGTGCTTGGTTACGTGTGTTTAGAAAATAATGAATAGGACAAGCAAAACCTTCATTAATTACCAGCATTGCACTGGATAAGGGTTTCATACCAAGATTTGTGCACCAAAAGGATTTATGCCTTTCAGAGAAAAATTTCAACTGCTTAGGTTGTAGAGGAGCTCCCAAAACGTCACTGAGGCAACTTTATGGCTGTTTCCTTCTCAATTGGCATCAGTCTGAAATTGTAATTTTAAACTTTTAAACCTCAGATATTTTTCTCCTCAGTTTTATTGAGTAGATTTGTAGCCATATGTGCACAGAGTGAACCACATTTTTAGATTTACATTTTTCTCCTTTTCTCTTCCCCTGTTGGAGAACAGTATTGTGTTGGTCTAATCTAACGGTGCCAAAATGATGGAAGTGAAAATTCCATTGTGGCATCATAAGGTAGCCTGGTGGTACATCATAATAGCCCAGAAAATGCTGGAAAAACAATGGCGAGTTCATGGTGCTCGGCATTATTAATTCCTAAAAAATCCAGCAATTTGTGGTGAAGAAGAGATACGCCATGAGTTCCAATTTTCCACAAATTGTTGGACGATTTGCACCACTCTGCCGTTAGCCTCGACAAAACCGAAAAAATTGCAACCTCGTCATGAGCCTCTCCATTGAAATTGATAGCATGTCATGAAATTACTGGATTTGCGACATAATGCGAATTAATCTCGCCGCTGCCATTTAGGGCTAGTAATTCATGTGGTAAGGACCCTGTTAATGACGTGATTTATGGTCCTGACACTCCTGCCCTCCCTGGTCCACAAAGAAACCATAATAAATTTGTAAAAAACTTACATTGATGGGCCTCTTCTGGCCCTGGAACCATCTGCCGCCAGCTATCCTGGGCGGGTCTGGCACTAAGCGAGAGTTGCGCAACTGCATGTTAAAATTGCGTCGGGGTACTTTTTGCGTCCTAGGACCAAAACCTTTGGGGCCATCACCTGTCTGGAGCGAGCGTCTCACACATCTCCTGAAATCTGAGTTAAATTGGCAACGTGCAGGAGTGCAGCACGCACAGGGAGGTATTACTCTGACCCTAGTTTGAGCCCCCCGCATGCCCTGTTCTCAAAGGACTGCAGCAACATCCAATCAATGCACACCATTACAGCTACACCTGGCCAGCACAGCGCCATCTGATGATGAGATACTGAAATTACTTTCTACAAATGCACCACATCATTTTTGGCACTTTATCACCCATCACCAATCAAGCTCACCATATCCCAGTCCTCCAACCTGAACTTGCCATATTGCACTTTCTCACCTGCACTCACCATATCCTGTTCCCAACTCAACTACAAAATTTCTTGGTCCCAAAACAGACCTCAACAGCTACCGTTGACCTCTGCTCTCCTGGCCTGAGGGGGTAGGGGGAATGAACCAAGAAGTTCTCTTCTGTGATCGCTATCCAGCTACCCTTGCTGAAATTATACATTTCTGGTTGTTGGGTAAGGACATCATTGTTTTGACTGTGATGACCCTATAGTTGAATAAACTGATGACACTGACCGTCAGTGTTTAAACCTGAATAATCGTCATGTGGGTCTTCCAGTGCCTGTCCCCATTCTCAGAATTTGACTGCTGTTCTTCTTGATGCATTCTCTGTAGCCATCTTTTGATTCATGTTTCAATGCTAGCTGGAAAAAAAAAATCAAATCACAAAAAACAAATTTTGAAGAATTTCTGAAAGTTTGCTTTGAATATAACCAAATTTGGGTAAATTGAAAATTGTAATCTACTAACATCACTAGGGTAAGAAATAGTGAAGAGAAGTATATTAGAATTAATAGGTGAGAGAAAGCATCAAGAAGTTAGATTGAAGTATTAAAAAATTGATACAAATGCAGAGAAAACAACTCCAACTGCCTGATGGACTGAGGCAAAGCAATCTCAATAATAAATACCAGTTATATTACAGCAGTAATTAATACTTAAAATAGATTTGAAGGACAATGATTTTTTTTGTGGAAATTTAAATAACAAAACTATATTAATAAAAATGATCACTAAACATGTTTGCATAACTTTACTTGGGTGCCAATCAGTATGTTGATTTGAAACTTACTAGAAGTCATTAAAGCAACAGTTTCCTCTTAGCTGAAAAGAATGGAAACCACTCAGTTGGAGGAAACTTCAACAAACACTTTCATCTTCTGAAGGTACATGGAAAGTTTTTAATTATATGATATTACCGGAGGTACAACTTTGACCTTTTTAAATGGCATATGCATTTCCAGTACTTTGATGTGTACTTGCATCCCTGCTGCTAGAGCATATTTCATTTACTGCTGTCTGATCAAGGTCTAGGTTACCAGCCAAGTTTGATATCAGATACAATAGTTAAATGATCACATATACATGAAAAGAGAAGATGCAGGAAAACATCACAGTTAATTTCCCAAATTCCTGGTCTGCATTGCTGGATCTCATTTAAAAAAAAACAGCAGGTTCAGCAGAATTTAGCTGCAGTGATATTTCAAAGAGCAGTTTTAGCATTGTGAAAGACTTCATTCTGTAAATATATATCATTGTAAATGTGAAGCTTATGGTAATAATTACATTGCAACAAAGTGTTGAGAAATGCATGTTAATATAAAATACCATGTGTTTTTCAACACCATGTAGATCGTTCAGAATTGGCCTTCATGTTTTAATCAGTATTATGAAGAGCTAAATTTGTCTTGCAACTAGCATCATCTGGAAATAGTACACTGGTGAAAATGTTCAATTGCTTCATTCCATATTTGGCAAGACTTCAGACAAGTTAAAACAGTTGGTGGAGTGTTATTAACCTTGAAAAAGAAATCAAGACCTCATTTGATATACAGCAAGTAAAACCTTGTTTGCACACAGTTTTTTTTTAGCCTTGGATCAATACAGTCCTACCCAGTAATGACAGCTCTAAGATAAGAACAGAAGAATGGTAGAAATATTCAGAAAATCCATCAGCATCAAAAAAAGAAAACATAATTTTAAGTTTTGAATATCGTTCTAACAAAGAGTCAGCACCCGAAATGTTAAAAGCCAAGATAGGTGCGAAAGGCAGAATGACCTCCCTCTGTGCTGTAAAATTTGATGAACCAAGGTTATGTGAGGTGATTTTTTTTTCAGCAACTAGTTACTTGACAGGTGGAGTTTACAGTGTAAACAGGAGCTTGCATATTCCTTCCTGGGTAGCTGAATGAATTCCTTTGTGGACAGTAGCACACAAAATCATGACTGCTTTAATCAGTCTTGTCCTTTCTGCTGAAGAGAGGTGAAACTGCAAAACAAAAACGTAGGAAATATTTGAGATAAAAGGAAGGAATCTTAACTGCTGAAAATGCACGGCAGATGAATTAGCATCTGACGGAGAAAGAAAAGCTAACATTTCAGGGGTGACCCTTTCCCTGAACTGTTCTAATGAAAGGTCACACCCAAAATGTCGACCTTTATTGCTCTTTTGGCTGCTAATCAACCTGCAGCACATTTTAAGCATTTTCAGCATTTTTTTAATTAAATATTTTATAAATTCACCAGATGCTGCTATTGTATGTTTTTTGTGTGGATGGTCGATTGCTCATCTGATTTCTTCCATTTTCTCCCCTCTTCTGAATGAACTGACATAGTGGGGCTTCACTGGTGCCAGCACCCTCCAGTACCTCACCCAAAAGGCCATTCTTCATGTGTGAGCCTGGACCGTGAGTGCCATAAACAATTCTACCATGGAGGGGCAATACAGCCAAACCCAATCTTACCTTCCTAGGGCATCCATTACCCAATAGGAGTCACTGGTTGGCAAACAGGAACCCTAACTGATTACCTCACTCTATCACTTTCCAGAGATGCCGAAGCTAGTTGCAGTGCACTTTTTGCTACCCTGGCTGGGACTAGCTAATTCAGAACGGAATGGAGATCAAACCTGGGACCTCATAGCCTACGTAACTCAATATCAATCATAATTTATCAAAAATTGATAGAGGGAGAAAATAGAATATGAGAGTAAACTAGCAAGAAATATAAAAACAGATTGTAAGAGCTTCTCCAAGTATGTAAAAAGGAAGAGAGTAGCAAAAGTAAATGTGGGTCCCTTAAAGGCTGAGACAGGAGAAATTATAATTGAAAATAAGGAAATGGCAGAGATATTAAACAAGTATTTTGTATCTGTCTTCACCGTAGAAGATGCAAAAAGTGTACCAATAATAGTGGGGAACCAAGGGTCCAATGAGAGTGAGGAACTTAAAATAATTAAAAGAAAAAGTACTGGAGAAATTAAAGGGGACTAAAAGCCGACAAATTCCCTGGACCTGATGGACTACATCCTAGGGTTCTAAAAGAGGTGGCTGCAGAGATAGTGGATGCATTAGTTGTGATCTTCCAAAATTCCCTAGATTCTAGAACAGTCCCAGTGGATTGGAAGGTAGCAAATGTAACACCGCTATTCAAGAAAGGAGGGAGAGAGAAAGCAGGGAACTACAGGCGAGTTAGCCTGACATCAGTTGTCGGAAAAGGCAGTAGTAACAGGGCACTTAGAAAATCATAACATGATTAGGCAGAGTCAGCATGGTTTTATGAAAGGGAAAGTGTGTTTGACAAATCTATTAGAGTTTTTTGAGGATGTAACTAGCAGGGTAGATAAAGGGGAACCAGTGGATGTAGTATATTTGGATTTTTAAAGGCATTTGATAAGGTCCCACACAGGTTGTTAGGCATGAGAAGGACTCATGGGGTTGGGTGTAATAATATATTAGCATAGATAGAGGATTGGTTAATGGACAAAAAACAGAGTAGGAATAAATGGGTCATTTTTAGGTTGGCAGGCTGTAACTAGTGGGGTGCCATAAGGATCAATGCATGGGCCACAGCTATTTACAGTCTATACTAATGACTTAGATGAAGGGACCAAGTGTAATTTCTCCAAGTTTGCTGACAATACAAAGCTAGGTGGGAAAGTAAGCTGTGAGGAGGACACAATGAGTCTGCAAAGGGATATAGACTGGTTAAGTGAGTGGGCAGGAAGATGGAAGATGGAGTATAATGTAGGGAAATGTGAGGTTATTCACTTTGGTAGGAAGAATAAAAAAACAGAATATTTTTTAAATGGTGAGAAACTTTTAAATGTTGGTGTTCAGAGAGATTTGGGTGTCCTTGTCCACGAAATACAGAAAGTTAACACGCAGGTACAGCAAGCAATTCGGAAGGCAAATGGTATGTTGGCCTTTATTGCAAGGAAGTTGGAATACAAGAGTAAGGAAGTCTTGCCAGAATTGTACAGGGCTTTGGTGAGACCACACCTGGAGTACTGTATACGGTTTTGATCTCCTTACCTAAGGAAGGATATACTTGCCTTAGAGGCGGTGCAACAAAAGTTCACCAGATTGATTCCTGGGATGAGAGGGTTGTCCTATGAGGAGAGATTGAGAAGAATGGGCCTATATTCTCTGGAGTTTAAAAGAATGAGAGGTGATCTCATTGAAACGTATCAAATTCTTAGAGGGCTTGACAGGGTAGCTGCTGAGAGGTTGTTTCCCCTGGCTGGAGACTTTAGAACTAGGGGGCATAGTATCAGGATAAGGGCAGGGCAATTTAGGACTAAGATACGGAGGAATTTCTTCACTCCAAAGTTTGTGAATCCTTGGCATTCTCCACCCCAGATTGCTTGGATGCTCAGCCGTTGAGTACATTCAAGACTGAGATCGATAGATTTTTGGACTCTAAGGGAAACAAGGGATATAGGAGTCGGATGGGAAAGTGGAGTTGAGGTCAAAGATCAGCCATGATCTTATTAAATGATAGACCAGGCTCAAGGGGTCATATGGCCTACTCCTGCTCTTATTTCTTATGTTCTTATACCACATCAGATGTTGCATTGGTGGAGCTGAATTACATAACTTAATCCTTTAATTTTTGCTGTTTATCTAGGAACATAGGAACAGGAATAGGCCATTCAGCCCCTCGTGCCTGCTCTGCCATTTGATAAGATCATGGCTGATCTGTGATCTAACTCCATATACCTGCCTTTGGCCCATATCCCTTAATACCTTTGGTTGCCAAAAAGCTATCTATCTCAGATTTAAATTTAGCAATTGAGCTAGTATCAATTGCCGTTTGCGGAAGAGAGTTCCAAACTTCTACCACTCTTTGTGTTTTCTAATCTCACTCCTGAAAGGTCTGGCTCTAATTTTTAGACTGTGCCCCCTACTCCTAAAATCCCCAACCAGCGGAAATAGTTTCTCTCTATCCACCCTATCTGTTCCCCTTAATATCTTATAAACTTCGATCAGATCACCCCTTAACCTTCGAAACTCTAGTCAATACAACCCCAATTTGTGTAATCTTTCCTCGTAACTTAACCCTCGAAGTCCGGGTATCATTCTAGTAAACCTACGCTGCACTCCCTCCAAGGCCAATATGTCCTTCCGAAGGTGCGGTGCCCAGAACTGCTCACAGTACTCCAGGTGCAGTCTAACCAGGGTTTTGTATAGCTGCAGCATAACTTCTGCCCCCTTGTACTCTAGTCCTCTAGATATGAAGGCCAGCATTCCATTTGCCTTATTGATTATTTTCTGCACCTGTTCATGACACTTCAATGATCTATGTACCTGAACCCCTAAGTCCCTTTGGACGTCCACTGTTTTTAACTTTTTACCATTTAGAAAGTACCCTGTTCTATCCTTTTTTGATCCAAAGTGGATGACCACACATTTGTCTACATTGAATTCCATTTGCCACAATCTTGCCCATTCACCTAATCTATCAATATCGCTTTGTAATTTTATGTTTTCATCTACACTGCTTATAATGCCACCAATCTTTGTGTCATCGGCAAACTTAGATATGAGACTTTCTATGCCTTCATCTAAGTCGTTAATAAATATTGTGAATAATTGAGGCCCCAAGACAGATCCCTGCGGGACTCCACTAGTCACATCCTGCCAATGTGAGTACCTTCCCATTATCCCTACTCTCTGTCGCCTTTCGCTCAGCCAACTTCCTAACCAAGTCCGTACTTTTCCCTCGATTCCATGGGCTTCTATCTTAGCTAACAGTCTCTTATGTGGGACCTTATCAAATGCCTTCTGGAAGTCCATATAAATAACATCCATTGACATTCCCCTGTCCACTACTTTAGTCACCTCTTCAAAAAATTCAATCAGGTTTGTCAGGCACGACCTACCTTTCACAAATCCATGCTGGCTCTCTCTGATTAACTGGAAATTCTCGAGGTGTTCAGTCACTCTATCCTTAATTATAGACTCCAACATTTTCCCCACAACAGATGTTAGGCTAACTGGTCTATAATTCCCCGGTTTCCCTCTCTCTCCTTTCTTAAAAAGCGGAGTGACATGTGCAATTTTCCAATCTAGAGGGACACTTCCTGAATCTGGAGAACTTTGAAAGATTATAGTTAGGGCATCCGCAATGTGCTCACCTACTTCCTTTAAAACCCTGGGATGGAAACCATCTGGTCCTGGGGATTTGTCGCTCTTCAGTGCTATTATTTTCTTCATTACTGTTGTTTTACTTATGTTCATTTTATCTAGTCACTGTCCCCGAGTCTATGCTTTCCTTCACCCTCCCTCACGCCCTAGTAATTCATCAGAATTATTTTCTGCAAACAAAGCAATAACACTTAGAGACACTTAAATAAGATTAACATTATTACTGCTGATAAGGCAGCAAACTGTTATTGGTAATGTTCATTGTAGCTCATCTTTTAATCTACCAAAATATTTTGAAAGGTCATTTAAAAGCAACTCTATCAAATTAAAGAATTGCGTCAAAGTACTCTAGAAAAGAGTGTTTGTTGGACACAAATCAATAGCATTCATACAAAATGATTGATAAAACCAGGGTTTAAAATACAATGTATATATAATAATTCATAAAAATTCTGTCATGTTTATTCCTTTGTGATAGCCCAGTTAACTACATTGCACTGTTTGCGGGATTTGTTGCTGAGATGTTGAACCGAGGCCCTGTCTGCCCCCTCAGGTGTCCGTAAAAGCTCCCATGGCACTATTCGAAGAACAGCAGCCAAGTTGTGCACAGCAATATGATAATGACCAGCTAATCTGTTTTTTTTAATGATGATAGTTGAAGGATAAAAATTGGCCAGAAAACCGGGAAGAACTCCCCTACTCTTCTTTGAAATATTTCCATTGAATCTGCTATGTCCACCTGAGAAGGCAGATGGGGCCTCTGTTTAACGTCTCATCCGAAAGATGGAAGTGCAGCACTCCCTTGGTACTGAACTGGAATGTCAGTCTAGATTATGTGCCCAAGTCTCTGGAGTAGGTATTGATCCCACAACCTTCTGATTCAAGAGACAAGAGTGCTGCCACTGAGCCAAGGCTGACACATTAAAGTACTAACTTGATGCAATTGGCGGTTTAATTTTCATTGCAATTAATTTGCTGCACAGCAAAATATTGCTAACATCCATAATTTTTATTTAACGCTAATAACCTATTTTCCCTTGATGTGTATAGGTTGGGAACTACAAGCGCACTGTGAAGCGTATTGATGATGGCCACAAACTCTGTAATGACCTCATGAATTGCCTTCATGAGCGTGCTCGGATAGAGAAGAGTTATGCTCAGCAACTTACAGAATGGGCCAAGAGATGGAAACAGCTGTTAGAGAAAGGTAAAGGTTGAATTTCTGCAATATCATTATTTACATCCAAAGACCATGAAAAGGCTTTATTTGTCAATTACTTCCAAATTTCTTGGTTTGAAAGATTTGTCATTTGAAGGTAGAACAGTCAAGGTTTTACAGATTTAGTTTCCTGAAATCTCTCTCTCAACTTCTGTAAATATGCGATGAAGGCTAAATTAGGAATCAACATTGCTTCAAAATGTTCTGTTTTCCCTATGATTTGTATAAAAGTATTATGCAGTGGATTTGAATGGTACTATAAAGGCTTTTCAGCAATTTTGAGGATTCTCACCATTTTGGTACATTTTACAGTTGTTAAAAAGAAAGATCTTGCATTTATATAGCACCTTTCTCATCCAATGTTCTCATATCAGGTAACCCTAAAGGGTTTTTCTTTGACCTGAATGAGCCTGGAGTTGATGAACTTGGACAGTTTTAGTTAAAAATTATTGCATATTTGGTAATATTAAGCATCAGTCACATGTATTGTCTTGCTTTGTCAATTTTGAAGTTAATCTAAGTTTTCATGCTTCTGTGTAATGCACAATGTAAGTGGTAATGCAGTTCAGTCCAGCAGCACTTGATTGCCTTTGCTAACTGAATCCCTGGTAATGAGTCAACCCAATTCCTTGCCTCTAGGGCATAGAACAATCCAATATAACATTCCGAATGGGTTGGCCAATTAGCATTTCAGTCTAAAAGTTCCTTTCTGTATATTATTTCAACATACTTTACTGGTTTGAATGAGGCAGTTATATTGCACCTTCCATCAAAAAAGCATTATTAATGCTTGTGATAATGCAATGAAATATTACTGTGGTCTTTCTCTACAGTAAAATCCTGCTGTGCTGTATCTATTTGAATGTATCAATAATAAAGTCCCTAACAAAGTGTCCAGGTCAAAGTTTTGTTTAAATGAATAGGATTTGGAAAAAGGCATATTTGAAAGAATTTTACATCGCAACATGTAGTTATTTTCTATTATTTAAATGTGGGAAACTTTGCATTATAGGGTAAGTTCAGTGCCACACTACTGACGTGGAGTCTCGCTCAGCGAAATTGGCCCCAAGTGTTAATCTTTCAGTGTAAATAAAATCATTTTGTGATAAACAATGATTTGCTTCTCAGGTTGTTACAGCAGTAATACAGTACTGAAAACGGTAAAACAATAGCAGAGTGTGTTGGAGCACCAACATACGCTATATCATAGCATTGCATTATGTAGATGTGATTCCCTCCTCATGCCATTGAGTTTTCAACTTTTAATATGTCACTGTGGGAAGTGAAACTCAGGAAAGTTGTCGCTGGACTTCTGACATGAAACTTCTAATAGCTGGCTCAGAGTGCCATTGTGGTGGTAGGTTACCTGCATCACCTTCAATGGATGTCATGTGCACCAAAGCGATTGGAGAGAAAATAGGGATCTTTAAAGCCCTCACAAAACTTGCAACAGCTATCGCACTTAAATTTGAAACACCCCTACTTTTGCTGAGCACAGAGAAAATAGTCTGTTGTTGCAGTTGGTATTTGTCATTCAGAACTAAAAGCCTCAAATTGATATTTTGATATCAGTTTGCAAAGTGAAAGTTTGAGGAGCTGAATTGGTATCAGTTGAGATGATTTGTCAGTTTTCATTTCAATTTATGTTAATTTATCTCCGTTGCAGTGTCAGCTCAAGAGTGGAGGCTGGGAACTAGAAGTTTGCCTCCCTTCTTGGTCTAGTTCTACTTTCAAAACAGTTGACCCTGGGGATTTGTGCCCAGGAGCTGCTGATGTGTGTAATACAATGAGAGCTACTGACTCATAAGCCAGCAGGTTAATAATGTAAGGAGATGAAATTTGAGATTTTCTTTTCCTCAAAGTTTGGAGAACTAATGCATTTTTCCATAGGCAGTACTTTCAATGTCATGAACTCTACTTCTTCTTGTCATCCTATGACACTTTCCTACAAATCTGAAGGCCTAAGTAGAATTGACCCTTCTCCACATTGCATTCTTGCCCTTTCTATTCAAATCATTCTGACTTTCAACATTTTTAATAAAAAACACAATTTTGGATTCAGTAAAATATGGATAACAGTATTTTGGGGAATTGAATTATAGAAATTTACAGCACAGAAGCAGACCATGTGCCGGCTTAAAAGAGCCATCCAGCCTGATCCCACTTTCCAGCTCTTGGTACATAGCCTTGTAGGTAGTGGCACTTCAAGTGTATATCTAAGTACTTTTTAAATGTGATGAGGGTTTCTGCCTCTCCCACCCTTTCAGGCAGTGAGTTCCAGAACCCCACCACCCTCTAGGTGAAAACATTTCTCCTCAACTCCCCTCTAATCCTTCTACCAATTACTTTAAATCTTTGCACCCTGGTTTTTGACCTCTCTGCTAAGGGAAACAGATCCTTTCCACTATATCTAGGCCCCTCATAATTTTATACACCTCATTTAAATCTCCCCTCAGCCTCTTCTGTTCCAAAGAAACCAACCCCAGCCTATCCAATCTTGCCTCATAGCTAAAATTCTCCAGTCCTGGCAACATCCTCATAAATCTCCTCTGTAGCCTCTCTAGTGCAATCACATCTTTGCTCTAATGTGGTGACCAGAGCTGTATGCAACACTCTAGCTGTGGCCTAACCAGTATTTTATACAGTTCTAGCATAACCTCCCTGCTCTTATATTCTATGCCTCGGATTGAATTCTATTTGCCACTTTTCTGTCCACCTGACCAGTCCATTGATATCCTCCTGCAGTCTACAGCTTTCTTCCTCACTCAACCACATGGCCAACTTCTGTATCATCTGCAAACTTCTTAATCATGCCCCCTACATTTAAGTCTTAAGTCATTGATATATATACTACAAAAAGTGATGGACCTTGTACTGAGCCCTGCGGAACCCCACTGGAAACAGCCTTCCAGTCACAAAAACGCTCGTCGACCATTACTCTCTGCTTCCTGCCACTGAGCCAATTTGGGATCCAACTTGCCACTTTCCCTTGGATCCCATGGGCTTTTACTTTTCTGACCAGTCTGCCATGTGGGACCTTGTCAAAAGCCTAGCTAAAATCCATGTACACTACATCAAACATGCTACCCTCATTGACCCTCCTTGTTACCTCAAAAAAATTCAGTTAGGTTTGTCAGACATGACCTTCCCTTAACAAATCCATGCTGACTGTCCTTGATTAATCCGTGCCTTTCTAAATGACGATTAATACTGTCCCTCAGAATTTTTTCCAATAATTTGCCCACCACTGAGGTTAGACTGACTGGCCTGTAATTACTCGGTCTATCCCTTTCTCCCTTTTTAAACAACAGTACAACATTAGCAGCCCTCCAGTCCTCCAGCACCACATCTGTAGCCAGAGAGGATGGGAAAATAATGGTTCGAGCCTCAGCTATTTCCTCACTTGCTTCTCTTAACAGTCTGAGACACATTTCATCCAGGCCTGGAGAGTTATCTACTTTCAAAGATGCTTAGCCTCTTAATACTCCCTCTCTCTATCTTTACTCCATTCAATATTTCACACTCCTCCTCCTCCTCAACTACAATGCCAGCATCATCCCCCTCTTTTGTGAAGACAGACACAAAGTATTCATTAATAACCATACCCACGTCTTCCATCTCCACACACAGGTTGCCTTTTTGGTCTCTAATAGGCCTTACTCATTCCTTAGTTATCCTCTTGTGCTTTATGTATTCATTAAACATCTTTGAGTTTTCCTTAAGTTTATTTGCCAATATTTTTTCATGCCTTCTCTTTGCTTTCCTAATTTCCTTTTTAACTTCACACCTGCACTTTCTATACTCCTCTAGGCTTAGGTTGTTTGGGTTAACCAATATAATTCATACAACTGCTTGAACATGCATGTCTGTTGACTTGCGATCTTTGCAGGACCACAGTATGGAACTTTAGAAAAGGCATGGATATCATTAATGACTGAGGCAGAAAAAGTCAGTGAGCTGCACCTGGAGGTCAAGAGTGCATTGATGAATGAAGACTTTGAAAAAGTCAAGAACTGGCAGAAGGAGGCCTACCACAAGCAAATGATGGCAGGTTTCAAAGAAACAAAGGAGGCAGACGATGGATTCCGTAAGGCACAGAAACCTTGGGCCAAAAAAATGAAGGAGGTAGGGAGTAACAGATGATCTGTCATAGTTTAACTTGTAAAGGTTGGTTCCACACGAATCTTTCCAATCTTTCCAAATATACTCTAGGCAATAAATTTGAAATGAATTTCTAGGTTGAATTCAAAATGTCACGGGGAGGATATGAGTGGAGGCCAAATGGAGGGATAATCAAAGATCTCCAGTCTGGTCACAGAGCAAGGAAGTATCAAATGTGATTTACCTCTAGACTGCATTGTTTCTGAGGGAAATTGACAAAGGACTGGTAGCAAGTTTTTTGTCCATTCTCTTGGCTAGGAGAGGTACAGGTAAATCTATTGTGCATTCATGCTGCACAAGTTTAGGATCGGTGCAAAGTTGAACCTGCTTTGCACCAATGCAAATTGGGTGTAAAGGCCCAAACTGACTCTGAAAGGAAGCAGAGCGACACTTCCTGTTCCTACTGGTGTCATATTTGGCCCTGACTTTGGATTAATTAACACTATAACTGCAATATTTGCGTCAACACTGGTTATAGTGTGAATGCACCCTAAAATAGGTGGGAGGAGAAAAAAATCTTTAAAAGGCAGCATTTCCCAAACCAAAACAAAGTTGGTTTTAGTGTGTTGATAGGGGAGATGAGGTAAATAGAGTGGGAGGAGGCTCGTGTGGAACATAAACACAGTCATAGACCTGATGGGGCGGATGGCCTATTTCTGTGCTGTAAATTCTATGTAATTCTAGTCACTAACTTGTCATTATAAAAATTTAAAGCAAAACAATGCAAGAATTCTTTAAAGACTGAACAGCAATATGAAAAGTAATTGCCACACAGTTTTATGAGTTGCCATACATAATTTAACCAGTGCAACAATTTATTACTCAATGTTTGCCAAATGTGTCCTTTTTTGTCTGGCCTATCTTTTAACTTTCTTGGTAATTCAAGAGCCTTAACTTCCAGGCTGTAAAAAAGAAGTGTCATTGGTGATCAACCAAACAACTAATACTTTTTTTTTCCTTTTTGAGGTGGAAGCTGCCAAGAAGGCCTATCATGCAGCTTGTAAAGAAGAGAAATTAGCAATATCCAGGGAATCGGCCAGCAGAGCTGATACAAATACAAATCCAGAACAACTGAAGAAAGTGCTGGATAAACTGGAAAAATCTAAGCAGGATGTCCAAAGGGTAAAACTATTTCATGTATTCTGAAACTATCCAGAGATGACAAAATGGGTGAAACACAGAAGAATGCACAACCGCTTACGATACATGAACTGAATAGATTATACTGCCATGTAATGGATGGATATGCAAAATTGCGGAAAAATATATATTCTGACATTCAAGAGACAATCAAATGGTAATGGAAACCTGAGGGCAAAGCAGGGATGCTATCCCCTGCCGGGCTGAGTCTTCCAAAACCTGCGTTGAGAGTGAATATAGATACATTGGTAGAAATTCTGATCGAACATTGAATCAGAACTAAATTCAGTTGACTCTGCAAAATCCTCCTCAATAACACCTGATGTCCTGTGTGAAAACAGTGCACACAGGAATGTAATAAGTGCTTAACATTCTTTTGCTGCATTCCTGTGTGCATTATTTTTACATAGCCATTAACCCATATGCTGTAAAATTGAATTCAACAAATCTGGGAGTTTATGGGCTAGCCCCAGGAAAAATGACCATCAGAGTTGCTGGATTGTTTTACAAACCCAACTGGTTCACTAATATCCTTCAGGGAAGAAAACCCACCATCTCTACCAGGTCTAGCCATCAAGTGACTCCAGTCCCATAATGTGTGTTTGACTCTTAAGTGGCCTAACAAGCAATTCAGTTATAAACAATCGCTGTGGAACACAATCATCGGGAAAATATCAGACTGACCCACTGGCCATGACCCAGATATTGGATCAGAACTAGATTCAGACAGTCCCAGCCCAGTCGACTTGGCAAAGTCTTCAACGCTAACATCTGGGCACTGGTGTCCAAGTTGGAAGAACTGTCCCACAAACAAGTCAAGCAGCAGCCTGACTTAGGCGTATTCACCGAGTTATATCTTGCAGCCAACATCCCACAGACTCCACCATCACCATCCCTAGGTTTGTCCTCTCCCAGAGGCTCAATAGGCTCACCAAAGGTGAGGGCACACTGGTATACAGTCAGTCAAGTCAGCTTGGCTCTGGAAGTCTTTAACCTTTATTCTAAATCCTATGAAGTCTCGTGGCTTCAGGTCAAACAAGGCCAAAGAAACCCCCTGCTTATTCTACCAACCATCCCACCCCACTCCCCAGCTGAAGAATCAGAACTCCCTCACGTTGAAGGAGGAAGCAAGGGCACAGAATGTACTCTGGGTTGGGTATGCCAACGTCTACCACCAAAAGTGGCTTGGTAATCCCACTGCTGGCCAAGTACCGAAGGACATAGCTGTTATGCTAGGCTTGCATCAGGTGGAAATGGAAGTAATCTACAACTTACCGGCCCTCATCAACCTACCTGTTCAAGACACACCTGTCCATGATAGCATTGGCAGGAGTGACTACCAGACAGAGCTGTAAGATTCTATGATTCTGTTTGGAAATTAAAGATTATTATCCATTCTGTTTTAACTGCGATGTTAAATACTGCATGAAAACACAATTTGAAAAAAAAATGCTTTTCTTTATTACAATAGAAATGCACTGTTCCATGTGAAAATATTGCTAGCTAGTCAGTACTTTTTCATTTCAGAGTCCTGCTTATGTGTTTTACGAAACATACTGTTTGGAGTATGGTGCATCTGCTGAACTGAATTTCACAGCCTGTTTCTTACTTTCTAGACAAAGGAAAAGTATGAGAAAACTCTAGATGACTTAAATAAGTCCACACCACAGTATATCGAAAACATGGAGCAAGTCTTTGAGCAATGTCAGCAGTTTGAGGACAAACGACTAAGTTTCTTTCGAGAGGTCCTTTTGGAGGCTGAGCAACACCTTGACCTTTCTGCCACCAGGTGACGAATAATATATTGTGTTTCTGTTGTGATGTATGTGGTACTGAAACACTAAATGTTTGCACTGTTTGGACTAGTTCCAAACAAACTACGTGCAGCATTTTAAGTGAATTATAAAGTCTACAGAAAGAAAGAACTTACATTTATATAGCGCCTTTCATAATCTCCGGATGTCACAAAGCACTTTGCAGCCAATGAAGTATTCTGAAGTGTAGTCCCTGTTGTAATATAGGGAAACGCAGCAGCCAATTTGTACATAACAACAAGGTCCCACAAACGGCAACGAGACAAATGACCAATAAGCTTTTTTTTTTAAAAAGTGATGTTGATTGTGGGATTCGTAGTAGTCAGGACACCAGAACTGCCCTGTTCATCATCAAATAATGCCATAGGATCTTTTACATCTACCTGAAAGAGCAGACGGGGTCTTGGTTTAACATCTTATCCAAAAGACGGCACCTCCGACAATGCAGCACTCCCTCAGTACTGCATTGGAGTGTCAGCCTAGATTATGTGCTATAAGTATTATACGTGCATTTACCTCTCTAATCTAACTGTTCCTGCACTGGCTAGTGTGTGGCTCTAGTAGTAATCCTGAGATTACTACCTTTGTGGTCCTACTTCTTAATCTGCTTCATAACTCCTGGAACTTTTTTCTCAGGACGTGAATCCTGCTCGTGGTAGTCCCATTCACCTATCACCCCTGTCCTCGCTGACCTACATTGGCTCCCGGTCCAGCAACGCCTCGATTTTAAAATTTTCATCCTTGTTTTCAAATCCCTCCATGGCCTCTCCCCTCCCTGTTTCTGTAACCTCCATCAGCCCTACAACCCTCCAAGACCTTTGCGCTCCTTCAATTCTGGCCTGTTGCGCATCCCCAATTTTAATTGCTCCACCATTGGCGGCAGTGCTTTCAACTGCCCAGGCCCTAAGCACTGGAATTCCCTCCCTAAACATCTCCGCCTCTCCACCTCTCTCTTCCTTTAAGACGCTCCTTAAAACCTACCTCTTTGACCAAACTTTTGGTCACGTGTCCTAATATCTCCTTATGTGGCTCGGTGTCACATTTTGTTTGATAACACTCCTGTGAAGTGCCTCGGGACATAAGAACATAAGAAATAGGAGCAGGAGTAGGCCATACGGCCCCTCGAGCCTGCTCCGCCATTCAATCAGATCATGGCTGATCTTCAATCTCAACTCCACTTTCCTGCCCGATCACCATAATCCCTTGATTCCCCTAGAGTCCAAAAATTCATCTATCTCAGCCTAGAGTATACTCAGTGGCTTAGCATCCACAGCCCTCTGGGGTAGAGAATTCCAAAGATTCATAACTCTCTGAATGAAGAAATTCCTCATCATCTCAGTCTTAAATGGCCGACCCCTTATCCTGCAACTATGCCCTCTAGTTCTGGACTCTCCAGTCAGGGGAAACAACCTCTCAGCCTATACCCTGTCAAGCCTCATGTATCTTGTATGTTTCATTGGGATCATCTCTCATTCTTCTAAACTCCAGAGACTAGAGGCCTATTCTACTCAACCTCTCCTCATAGGACAACCCTCTCATCCCAGGAATTAATCTAGTGAACCTTCGTTGCGCTGCCTCTAAGGCAAGTTTAGCCTTCCTTAGATGAAGAGACCAAAACTATACGCAGTACTCCAGGTGAGGTCTCGCCAAAACCCTGTGCAATTGTAGTGAGACTTCCTTACTCTTGTACTCCAACCCCCTTGCACTTAAAGCCAACATGCCATTTTTTTGCTACGTTTTACTATGTTAAAGGCACTATATAAATGTAAGTTGTTGTTGGTTTTGGCATGGACCACATCTTCTATCTGCTACCCCCTCCTTCTCCAAGAGCTTCTGCACCTGCTTCATTATGTTCCTTACATTGGCACCAGGGAGGCAACTGGGGCTTATGTTTATGGTTACAGAAATGATGGTTTACCACTCACTATTGAATCTACCATTATCACTGCATCCTGGCACTCAATTCTTCTCTCTTGGGCAGCCACTTTCTCCATGGTGTCATGGTGTTGCTCATGACTGTTCTTCCCCAAGTTCTAGTCCTCGGAACATGTATTCATTACCCTTGGGTACCTTCTTTCTTCTCTTCTCATCATGATGGATGGTCGCCCTCTTCCAATCCTTCTGTCACTGGGTCTGCCTTTGGGTGACCACTTCTTGGAAAATGTGTTCAGGAAATCTTTGTTTTCCATATGTAACGAGTATCTACCAAAGTTCGTCAAGCGCAGTAGCCTTCAGCTTCAGTGAGTGCAGCTGGAAATACTGGAACCGATCTTAACTGTGGCCACCTGGCATTAGCGGCCTGAAAATGGGAATTCCTCTGGGAATGCATCTTGCCGTCAAGAAGCTAGAGGAGGAAATGCAGAGGAACGTTCACAGAGAGGTCTACCTACGCCCAAAGTTCGCTGCACAAACCCACTGTTACACAAGTATTCAGTTTCATAGACCCCCACTAGAGTTATGTTAACCATCTTGTATAAGTTGAAAGAGCATATTCATAGTGACAGATGTGCACAACCTGCGCTTCCACCTGGGTGTCAATAAAAGACTACACTTCTTGGCACTCATTGATTTACGATGACTTGAAGGTGTGAATGGCTATTAATTATACTTTGCATCTTGAAGGTGTGCCCTACTGAGGTATGGGCATGCATGAGATGGAGTGAAAGAGATGTAAGTTTGTCTGAGTACCTGACATGGGTAAGCAAAAAATGTAGAACAGGCAACTCTTAGTGGAGTGCAATCTTGTGTCATGATAGTTGACAATGTTGTGTAGTCTTAGAAAAAAGAAAGTACTTTCATTTATATAATGCCTTTCACATCCTCAGGACATCCCAAAGCACTTTATAGCCGATGAAGTATTTTGAAGTGTAGTCACTGTTGTAATGTAGGCAAACAGCTTATTTGCGTATGCCAAGATCCCACAAACAGCAATCAGATTAATGACCAGATAATCTATTTTAGTAGTGTTGGTTGAGGGATAAATACTGGCCAGGTCACCTTACCAGATTTCTTAAAGTGTGCCCTTTTCTTGTGCCTCTGTTACAGGTAGTTTCAACAGTGTTGAACCTGGTCACCGCCTACTGTGAGGAATGGTGCACTTTTGTCATCTTTGGGTGCCCTAAAATACCATACCGGGCAGTTGTTGCACCCACCTCATGCAGGTGCACATCCATTGTGCCAGCCATCAAACAGAGTCTGGTGCTATACCAGTCAGTCACTTTCCCATAGAATCCTATTCATGCCTCTACATTGAGCTTCCTTTCATTTCATTTTTGTCTACCACTTTTTCGCTGCCCCCAGCCTTGTTAAAAGCTGACAAATATGTAAAATTAATTTTGAAGCTTAATAAAGACAGAAACAAGATTTACTCCCCTATGCAGCTATTTATCTTTAAATGCCCACACCCTTTTAAATTTGACCTGCTTGCTGGATTTTCCACATCCCCCACGAGGTTGGCTCCTTGCATAAAACTAAAGCTGTACAGTAAACTATGAAGAATTATTCAAATAAGCCGATTTGATAGGGGTGTTCAAAATTATGAAGGGATGGGACAGAGTCAATAGAAACCGACTGCTTACAGCGATTGAGGGGACAGAGATATAAGATTTTGTCGTGAGCTTATTTCCTATCTGCCCTTTATAGCCAGCAGAAAGAGAAATCTTGCATTGCGTAACTGCATGAAAAGGTCTTCCTTGCTATAAAAAAAAGCGTTGCAATAGTATCAGTTTTGCTCCCAAGTTCCTTGTTTGATTAAAAAAGCAGGAATCTTTTTCCTTGTGACTGACCAGTAGGCAGGAGTTGCAGAAGCCGAAATGTTCAAGCCGTAATGATTTTTAACTGGAAACCATTAAGTCGTCTATACCTTCCTGTGGTTTAAAGGACGATCATTTGCCAATTCTTGAGGCCTGATCTTAAAAGTAGCTTTTAAAAATGTATTTTGAGTTATGTACTCCAGAAACAGTACTGAGAGCTGAAGTGGGGGGGGAAATCTCATTCACAGAAATATTGCGATGGTTTTGTACAATGGAAACGTGTGTGACTAAAGAGACTCTACCTCTTATTTCTAATACTTGATGTAAACTCTGTAGATGTTCATTTCTTTGACAAACTTCATCTTTTTTGCTTTTAAAGCTATAGCGCTGTATATCAAGAGCTGGAACAGACAATTAAGTCAGCTGACCCCCAGGAGGATCTTAAATGGTTCAGATGTGTGCATGGTCCAGGAATGCCCATGAACTGGCCACAGTTTGAGGTATGAAAGATAAATTGAATGCAACATCATAGTTAGAAATGTACCTGCTTCATTCCATTTGTTTCCTTTCATATAATAGCTAATTATAGTTCTATGTTGAGTATAAGTTTGTTTACTTCTCTTCCAGTTCTTGCTACACTGGAAGTTAGTTGGAAATAAGAATGTAATGAGACCACTTCAGTGACCCAGAGCATTTGCAAAAGGCTGCTCAACCTAATGGCAATCATTCCCCTATGATGCTACATTTTTTCCCATTTTTCTCTCTCTTTGATTTCTCCATTTCTTATTCTTGTTCAAGTACTCCATAATTTCTCATGATTTTCCTTGTTGAAGGACATAGTCACTTCATTACAACCTATTGGCATTTTTGTTGTATGATTCATTGGGGTCACTTGTCAGAATTCATTGTTTGAAAATAAAATTTCGGTGCTTTCTTTATTAATTATGAATGAAACATGCTAACAAAGTAAAACATGCACGAAATCAATAAATCATTCAGAAGGCAGTGCCTAAATGAGTAGGAGTCTTACTGTGGCATCTCTGGTCAGATCATTGAATATTTTTTGACGTCACTTCTGAAGTCCTCAAGGATCTATACTTGGCCCCCTCCTATTTCTACTGTAATGTCTTTCGGTGGCACAATCCAAAGACCTGATGTCAGGTTCCAAATGTAAGCTGATGACACCCAACCCTTCACCACCACCACCACCACCTGTCTCGACCCTTCCACTGCTTCTGTGTTATCAAACTGCTTGTCCAACATTCAGTCCTGGATTAATTGCAGTTTAATCCAATTAAATATTAGGAAGACTGAAGCCATTGTCTTCAGCCCCACCACAAACTCTGTTCCCTCGCCACTGCTTCCATCCCCCTCCCTGGCCATTATCTCAGGGCTGAATCAAACTGTTCTCAACTTCAGCACCCTATTTGACCCAGAGCTGATCTTCTGACTCCATATCCCCTCCATCACAAAGACTGCCTACTTCTACCTCTGTAACATTGCCCATCTCCACCCTTGCCTCAGCTTTTCTGATGCTGCAACCCTCATCCATGCTTTTGTTAGCTTCAGATTCAACTATTCCAATGCTTTCCTGGCTGGCCTCCACCTTCCACCCTTCATAAACTTGAGCTCATCCAAAACTCTGCTACTTGTAATCTAACCCGGACCAAGTCCTGTTCACCCATCACCCCTGTGCTCGCTGAGCTACGTTGGCTCCCGGTCCCCCACACCTTGATTTTAAAATTCTCATCCTCATGTTCAAATCTCTCCATGGTCTTGCCCTTTCCTATCTCTGGTACCTCCTCCAGCCCTATAACTCTCCAAGTACTCTGTCCTCCTCTGGGCTCTTGTGCATCCCCTACTCCCTTCGCCCCACCATTCGTGGCCGTGCCTTCAGCCGTATGGACCGTAAGCTCTGGAATTCTCTCCCTAAACCTCTCCACCTCTCCTCCTTTAAAACCCTCCTTAAAACCTACTTCTTTAACCAAGCTTTTTAGTCACCCATCCTAATAACTCCTTCTTTGGCTCCGTGTCAATTTTTGTCTGATTACACTCCTCTGAAGTGTCTTGGGATGTTTTCCTACATTAACGGTGCTATATAAATGCAAGTTGTTGTTGTTACCCATATGAATCCTTGAATTCATACCTGGAATCATGTGACCTATGTTGTTCCTTAATCCTATAACAATGAAAAGTTAGCCTATTACTGAATACTGCTAGATTTGTATTGTGTTCCTAAATGCCAATGCATTGTTAGTTTGAATGCAATTCGTATAATTTTGGCAGTTTGGTATATACAGGTTAATGTTGTAGGAGTTTAATCAATCACCTAAGTGCTGAGATTGTGTAATAATTTTAGTACTGTGCAGGCTGCCTACACCTTTAAAAACAAAAGCCAAAATTTTGGTCTTGTTATTTGACCTATATTCTGCTGCCACTAGGTTTTACCGGTTTGGTTTGTATCTCTGTCATGCTTTGTTTGCTGTTAACGATCAAGAGGATAATGTAGGTCATGGGAAGATTAGCGAAGACAGCCTGATTTATTGAGTTTAAGAACATATTCTATGATACGTATCTGTTCCAAAGTCAATGATTATTTAGTTTAAACAAAATTATTTTAAATTCACTGCCAGTAAGTGGAATAATGCCAGAATAATTGGAGCAACCTTTTTTAAAGGTTTCCAATACAACCAATATACAATATGCACTGCTTCTGTGAAAAAAATCTACAATACAGAATATGACTTCTACCATTATATGTTATAGACAAACAAATTTTACATGTTCAACTCAGTATTCTAATATTATTCTAAGTGAATGGTATTCAGTGGAATAAAACTAAATGATTAAACAAAAATCGCAAATTGACTTTTTAAATTCAAGGCAACTCGTTTTTGAAAGAGGTCCTTATTGTTTGAGGTTAGGGAAGGAATTGTCATCCATCGTTTATAGTGCAGTGATACACATGAGGGATGCAGTGATATGTTCTGATGTAAACTTCAATATTGCATCTCAGTGTTTCCCAAATAGTGAGTTTGCCAGACAATTTTCAAGAGATGGTGTCTCTTTTAATGGGCAGGTTAGAAATGCTTGCTAACTTTGCATAAAGAATGATATATTTTTGCTTGTATGATTACTACTTATGCATCGTGCTTGCTTTTACATACTATTTACATTAATTTTAGTTTTGTTTTACTGGCCACTTTTTCATTTCTATGTAAATTGCTTTGATGTAGCAAGCACTTGGCCATGCACAGCCTCAAAAAACATTCCGGTCCTGTAATGTATCCTACAAAATTTTGAATCTGTCCTCAGTCACTACAGTACAGCAGAAACGCTAAGTTATGAGCACAACTGAAGCTGGAGACAAATGTAAGAGTTCCATGCGCCTTTTAACATTTTCTGTGTGTGCGATTTTTTTTTTAAGATGTGATTTGTGTATTATTTCCAAAATGATCTTTTTTTGTGAAAGCATGCTGCCTTGATAAATGTAAGACTGCAATTTATGATATGGCTGTGCATGCTTCAGATATGATTCGAAAGCATACTTGCTTATAATTGCATGTTTCACAACTCTGAATTGCTAGTCTGAATAATATGCTGTGTTGTACAGATTATGTTGAAGATCACCAAGTTTTTAGTGGTGAAACAGTTCTGTTTGAGACCATAATCTTTGCCATCACTTTCATAAATTCAAATCTAGCCAACCAATAAATCTCTACTTGGGGGAAAATGTGGTAGTAAATAGTTTTCTGAAGTTGAGCAATATCCACCTTTATTTATCTCAAATCTTTTTCATGAATTGCTTTTATTTTGTGTTTGATCAAAAATTATTTGGGCACAGGCACGTGGAAATAAATAGAAATGAGAAAAATACCTTCTGCCAATGGTAGAGTATTTTTTTTAATTAATTAGTATTTCGGTACAAAACAGGCATTGGATACTAGTTTCTTAAATTTACATAATAATGTTGATACAAATACAAACTGGGAATCTGAAGCAAAACTTAAAAATCATGGAAATATTTAGCAGGCCAGTTGGCAACTGCAAAGAGAAAACATGGATTAATGTTTCAGATATATATCAGTTAACCTATCATTTCTTTTTACAGATGCTGACTGACTGCACGTCTAATATATGTCCAATATTTTCCCTTTTTAAAATAGTTTTCTCAAATAACTTGCCAAATGTTTAACTTCAGTAATAAGCTGCAGTCAAATATTTTAGATTTTCAAGTTGTAAAGAGGGTTACTCTAAGGAATTTCTTGATTTAAATTTTTAATGGACGATATCTGTGTAGAAAAATACGTTTCATCAGTAGCTCCATGTCTGAAGTGCCTAACTCAGTACCCGATCTGTCATACCAAATCTGTATGACTGTATCCAGCCATAACAAGTATTACAGTTTTTTTTACATTTTAATTGGTACAACAATCATTTTAATTCCCTCTTTGGAGCCTCATAGAAACCCAACAGGTGAAGTCTGAAAGATGACCAAAAACTGCTTAGCACTATTAGCAAGCATCAGCTGGATTTGATTGAAGAGGATCAACATGTTATCATGAGGGTAAACCAAAAAAAGACATATCAGAGTTTTCTTTAATTATTCAAACTTTTTATAAAATCACATCCCAGGTCGTGTGGTTCTCATTATATGATGCAGAGTATTTCTGTGTGCATACCTATTCCATCATAGTCAAAGATTGCCATAACTGGATGAATTTTTTTTCTCCTTTCTATCTTTTATCCCCTTTACTATTTTATCCTTATAAAACTCAACGGAAACAAATGTTCATCTCAAGATGCAACAGTGTTTTTGTTTATTTAATGATCACAAGATTGGTTTGGATGAAGATGGTCATTCAGCCCATTTGACCTCATCCTTCCAGAGATTTTGCAAATTGGGCTTTCACAGTGCCCATAATCTTGTTTTTTTAAATAAACCATAGGTTCTAATATTTTTTATGGTTAGCAAATGTGTAACTGTAATTTTTAAGTTGGTGATTTATTTTCAAGGTTTAGAACATCTTCATTATATCTTAAGTTTTTTTCACTCCCAGGGATCTTTGGTGTGTCTGTATGTGTGAAGCTTGGAGTCTAAAGTTTGTCACATCCAGGATAACAATTTTAACTCAGTTTTGAAGCCTTAGTGCTGTTGAAGGATTCAGTGTTCTTTCAACAGTGCCATGCGTTTTAATCATATTTAAAAGGCAATTATCTAAACTTAATGTAGTAAATGTTATTCTAACATTTTAGCATTTGGTATGTTGGCATTTTAACATTTATTTCAAGAGTAATGTGACAATAGCATAGTGTTACATTTTGTAAACTTTTCCAATTTTTTTTTCTGGCTAACGTTTATCAGGATGAAGTAAGTATTTCTTTCACCTGTTAAGTCTGCAAATTTCATCATATTGCAAATGAGAAAATATTCTATAATGGTTCAAGTAACTCCAGTGGTTAATCAGTTGACTTATGTTCACCGGTCTGTTGGATCCAGGAAACACATTGTGGAAGATCTCCACTAGAGAATGGTTCTAAGCATTCAGAATTTATCTTCTAAATGGGACTATTCCTCTCGAGCTGTAGTTTCATCACCAGGAAACAGAAAAACATGGTGTAGCAAACAAAAATGCCCACTTAAAGAAAGAATGAACTTGCATTTATACACGACTTGCCACTTCCTTGTTGTGTCCTAACATGCTTTACAATCATCGGCTAATTTTGAAGTGGAGTCACTGTTATTTTGTAGACAATTTGTTTAACAGCAAGGTCACCATACACAGCAAATGAATGACCAGATAATCTCCTTTTGGCCCATGAGGGAGAAGTGCTCTCCAGGATACCAGGAAAACACCTTGCTCTTCGAATAATACTATAGGATCTTTTAGCGTCCACGTAAACAAGCAGAGGGGGGACCTTGGTTCAAATCTCATCCAAAGGACGTCCGCTTCAGAAATGCAGCATCCTTTTAGTACTGCATTGAGATATGTGCTCAAGTATGTAGCTTGAATGTACAACCTTGTATCTCAGAGATCAGGGAGCCGAGCTGACACTTAATTCCTACTCTCCTGTTGCCCTGCTTCCGTCTTAGCTGCTCTTCATATGCTTTTTTTGAAACACACCTGATTTGGCTTGCAATAGGCCTGGAGGGGAGAAAAAAGGAAAAGTATGTGTTTATAAAAAAAAAAGCATATTTTTGTATGAAAACTTTTCAGCAACAGGCGATAGAGGTCCTGCAAAATCTGCTTACAAGACAAGGTGATGGTGATCTGCTAATTTGCAACCTCAAATTGACCTGTGATGCCTGCTAGAGTTTATGATGGAACCATATGTAAAAAAAAAATTCTCCAGGGCACATAACATAGAAAAATAAAAGGTACAAAGCCAAGCAATGATTTGAGAGTTGGTGACCAAAAACCTAATTGAAAAGATAGGTTTTGAGAGAGTTTTTAAAGATGAAGGGAGAGATGGATAGGTTTAGGGAGGGAGTTCCATAGATTAGGGCCAAGACAGCTGAAGGCCCTGTCACCATTGTTGGGGGGGAAGGGAGGGGGGTTTCTCCAAATGCTAGAGTCGAAGGGCTGAAGAATGTGAGAAGGGATTTAAGGCTGGAGGAGGTTGCAGAGGAAGGGTGGGGCAAGGCTGTGGCGTGATTTGAAGACAAGGATTTAGTTTAATTTAATGTGCCAGGGGGCAGGAAGCCAATAGGTCAGCTAAAAAAGGAATTATGGATGAGCGTGACAGGTTATAGGCAACTGAGTTTTGGATAAGTTGGAATTTGTGAAGGGTTGAGTTTGAGAACCTGGCAAGGCTGACATTGAAGAAATTGTATCTAGAAGTGATAAAAGCATGGATGAGGATTTCAACAACAGTAGGAGTGGATGTAAATATAAGTGGTTTTGGTGATGGATATGATGTGGGATTTGAAACATTGGGTCAAACAAGACGCCAGGGACTTCGTACGATTCAGTCTGAACAGGTGGTTGGGAAAGGGAATGAAGTCAGTGGTAGGGGAATGGTGTTTATTGCAGGAGCTGAAAATTAAGGATTCAGTCTTTCCAATGTTGAATTGGAGGAAATTTTGACTCATCCACGACATGGCGTCAGACAGGGTGTCTGACAGCATAGAGGTGATCGTGGGGTGAAGGGAAGTGGTGGAGAGGTAGAGCTCAGTGTCAACAGCATATGTATGGAAGCTGATGACATCACTGAGGAATGTAGATGAGGAAGAGGAGAGAGCCAAAGTTTGATCCTAGGAGGACTCCAGAGGCGACTGAGAGAGGGCAGGAAGAGAAGTTGTTGCTGGAGATATGCTGGCTGTATTCAGACAGGTAACAGTGAAGCCATGTGAGAATAGTACAATGGAGCTGGAAAGCAGAGGAGATGCGATGGAGGGGAAGGGCATAATCAACCATATTGAAAGCTGCAGAGATGTTGAGGACACGGAGGGATAACGGACCATAGTCACAGAGTGTCTTTCTTAACTTTGGTCAGGATAGCTTCAATGCTGCGTAGTAATAGGGCAGTAGATGAAAATAATGGGTGCATCAAAAATTTTGTCATCTTGTGTATATGAACAACATGGGATCTGCAATTACACGTGGAAGCTGTCTCAACTTTTGTGGCATTATGAGGATGTGTGTTTTATTATTAGTTAAACTTTTAACTCAAATACCACACAACCAGTGTACAGCTGTTAAAAATGAAATTGATTTGCAAAATGCTGTTTAACATTTGTTTGATTTGTTATTTCTTAGATTCTGGTTAATTTGAACGGTTTGATTATGCATATTACATGGCGATATGAAAGAAGTGCTTAAAATTATGAAAGGATGGGATAAGGTAGATAGAAACAGACTATTTCCAGACTGGGGCCAGAGATACAAGATTAAATGTAAGAGATTTAGAGCAGATGGCAGGAGAAACTTATTTACACAGCAAGTTGTAAGGATGTGGAATTCACTTCTAGGGTTAGTGCTTGAGCCAGAAGGTATACCAACATTCTAAGTTATATTGGATAGATGGATGAAGAATAGAGGTTGAAGGGATATGGGAATAGGGTGGGGAAATGTGATTAGAACTACGTATTTGCTTGCATGGAGGGTAAACACCGACATGGACTAGTTGGACCGAGAGGCCTGTTTTCACGTTGTAACTTCTATGTATTCAGTTTTGAATTTTTCAGCATTTTCTGACAAAATTGTACAGAGAATTCCATGGACACTGTTGATTGAAAATCATCTTTTAGCTCTGTTGCTCATAATTCAGAGTATTGGAAACTGAACCCACCATTTAAAAACAGTACACTGAGACTGATCACTGTTCAGGAGCACATAATTATAAAATGGCCCTTAATTCTCATCTTTTTGAAAATGTTTACTGTTTGTAGACACTATTTAACAGAATATGTCAATATTGTGGCCAGAAAATTATTTGATTTTCATGCACTCTTATCTATAATAACAGGAATGGTGTGGTGACCTCAACCGTACACTCAGTAGGAGGGAAAAGCCTAAAAAGACTGGAGATGGAGTGACATTGACCAGTATCAGTCAGACAGGAGATCAGGCATCCCAGCCATCCAAACACAGCAGGTAAGAGATTCAAAACTTCTATATTACTGCCAGTTTCACTCAGGAGAGAAATAACAAAGAATATATGTCTGACAATGCAGACTGTGCAGTCAAGTATTTCAGTACCTCATTAGCCATGTGGTGATTACACACATTTGTTGGGGGGGGGGGGGGGGTGGAGTTTGCTTATTGTAGATAATGCTTTTGTACAAAATTATCCAGTGCTTATTAATTGATTGTTTTATACTGAAGACTGGATTCTTTTTAAAACAATTATTGCAGTCCATCCCAACAGTTTTATACAGAACCAGATGACTTCATTTAGCAGTGAACCAAAAGAAAGAATCACGCTTCAATTCAGAATTATTTATTTTATTGGTGACTTTCAGATACATTTCAAAAAGATATTCTATGCATGAACTGCACTAAATATTTTATTGCAGTTGAGTTGTTTATAGACGCATTTAATTTTGTGGCAAATCGTCCTATCTGTGGATTTTTCAAATCACTGGCTTTCTGAAATCTACAGTTTTAAAAGTCACCTTGTACTGCTTGACTATATATCAGAACAATTTGCAAACAATGCACATTACTGTGACTGGTGCAGGTTTGCCATAAGCGCTATTTTCCAAGACCCTGCACAGCAGCGGGGTCTCGCACGCAGTGTGTGACATGGAAAATTACAGGCAGCGCACTCACAAATTTCTAATAAGCCGCCTGCAGTGTGCAAGGCCGAGCTGGTTAGAGTGGGGTCTCGGAAAATTTACTTTGATATCACTTGGCAATGGAGCAGAGTTAGTATTAAAAAAACCCCACAGAAAACCTGAGTTAAATATCTGTTGAAGTTTTGGCTAAAATTTGTGAGACACTGCACGCACAACCTTTGAACCCAGAACACCAGACTTTTGTTGCCAAAGTTTACATTGGAATAAAAAGATTGCTTGTGCAAAAAGCCATACGGATGCCAACCCTAATCTGCAGATTTGTATTAATCAGCAAGAAATTTTGTTGTGATTACAGGATGCCCTGTGTCATTCAGGTGAAATTGTTTGCTTTTAGAAAAGTCACAATGATGGTATTTAATAAGTGTGATTCATGAAGCTGGTCAGCAACATAATTAACTTTATTTCTGTCAGCTGATGGAACATATTATTGATTGAATTTAATTGTGAAAGGAGCTCGCTCTTAATGATGTTATTTCCCAAATGACAGTCTTAGTGTCCGGAGTACTACTAACTCGATACGTTCCAGTTGTAACCCATTTGAGGAAGAGGAGAATGGCAAACCTGTCGACGAGAAGGAGAGCACAATAACCAAAAAGTTGGTGAAAGATTGATTTTGATGAACTTCACACTTTCATGCTGCTGCTTAATATTTCCTTATTCTAGGTTCCACAAAGTCAGTGTACTGACTGATGCATGGATTTGTGCAGTGTGGTTCTATACTCCAAAGAGCTCTAAATATGTTTCTTCTTCCTTTTCTTAAAACAATTTTCTTACTTACAGAGTTACCATCTTCATACTTACTTGCTCGTTTTTTTTTAACATTGTTGAACTACTTGCCACCTTAACAATGCTTATCTTGTTGCTTCCTGTGGCTCTTCTATTTTTGTGCAATCTATTACATTCTTTAATTTGAGCAGTTGCTGTGTGTTTGCATGTGGAAGTGATTTCTTAAAAGTTTGAAATTTAGAAACCTATTTTCAGTTTTTTTTTAGAAACTTCTGTTGGTGGGAGGAGAGGGAAAGAGTAAGAAATGCTGTCTTTGTACTTGCCACTAGAGTTGGAGAGTGGAAGAATGAATAATGTTGTCTTTATACTCATCATTGGTGCTGTGCTTTACCAAAAAGGGCTCCTGTTGATTTTCCTGTTTTAGTTTAAAAAATATTAAATTCCCAAAATAGCTTGATTTTGGAGTAAATGAGAGCACCTCAAGATATGATCTTGTCCATTTCTTTTTTATTTTTCACTTTTCTGGCAATTATTCTCCCCTCTCCCTCCAGAATGGTGGTTGGTTAGCTGGGCTACAGTCACGCTCCCACTGCCTTGTTCAAGTGTTATTCTTCATGCAAATACATAGGACCAGGAGTAAGCCATTCAGCCCCTCAAACCTATTCCACCATTCTATTAGATCATGGCTGATCTGTACCTCAACTCCATTTACATCCCTTGATATCTTTACCGAACAAAAATCTATCTATTTCAGTCTTGAAAACTGAAATTGCCCTCACATCCACAGCCTTTAGGGAGAGAGGAGTTCCAGATTTCTACTACCCTTTGTGTGAAAAAAGTGCTTCCTGATTTCACTCTTAAATGACCGAGCTCTAACTTTAAAATTATGCCTTCTCGTTCTGAATTCCCCCACTAGAGGAAATAGTTTCTCTGTATTTATTCTATCAAAACCCTTTATCATTTTAAAGGCCTTGATTAGATCACCCCTCAACCTTCTAAACTCAAGGGAATACAAACCAAGTTTATGTAACTGTCCTCACAATTTAACCCTTTATGCCCCAGTAACATTCTGGTGAATCTGTGTTACACCCCTCCAAGGCCAGTATATCTTTCCTGTGGCTCGGTGCCAAAAACTGAAGGCAGTACTCCAGACAGGGTCTGACTAAGTTTCTGTACAACTGAAGCATAACTTCCTCATTTTTGTATTCCAATCCCCTTGAGATAAAGGCCGACATTCCGCTAGCCTTTTTGATTACTTTTTGTACCTGGACGGTGAGTATGTGCAAGCTGTTCAATTGCCAGACATTACAGTTGAGCTTGATACTGTCTATAGCAGAAATCCACATAGGCACACTTCCAGCAGGAGCTTACTGGAATAAGAATCCAGGCTAATTTTCGCCTTCCTTGACGCAGGAGTAATGAGGCTAGGTGCAGTGCCCCCACCACCACCTTAGCTGAGATCAACTAACTCAGCACAGACCGAAGATCGAATCCTGATCTTTCCCAGTCTGCAGAGCTCAGCTACTAATTTTTTTTTAACTGGATTAGAGAATGAGATTGAAGCGCAATATTGAACAAAAAGGCATGTATCTACCCGCTTTTGAAATAGCGATTACTTCAACTTCATCTCACAGTAAACTGAATATTTGTGTGCTTTTTTCAGTATTGTCTGATCAAAAGTGGTTTCATTTTTAGTATTTTTAAATTATATTTACCCTTTCCTGCTGTTAATCCCTATGTGTTGTGCACTGTTTCCATCTGCCATGGGAGGCTGGAAACCTACTCCCAGGCCTTACAACCAGGTACTCATAAGTACATGAAAGTGACAAGGGTGATTCTCCTTCTGACTTTCTTACTCTCTTTATCTTGACACCACCCCCCCGCCCCCCACCTCCCCGGACAACCTCTGACCTCCCTAGCTCCTCATCATGGCAGGGGTTAGATGGGTGACTATGGGGATTCTATCATTCTGATCCTGGACTCTTCCACTGCTGACACTACAACACCAATACATTGCCCCTCTGATCATAATTTGTTTAGTTTGATTCATAATCAGTGTATCGATGGGAAGTCTGTCTTAAAAAGGAGTCAGCTTAAATTGCTCTGAGAAGATTTCATCCTTGACTATGATTAATAACTTGATTGCCAAGTACAGTAACTTTTTTTTTATTCTTTGGAACTCAGTGTTAGCAGCTACGAAAAGAACCAAAACTATACCACAGAGTGGTCAGATGATGAAACCAACAATCCCTTCAGCTGCAATGAAACAAATGGTGATAATCCTTTTGATGAGGACCATTCAGCAGGATCAGAAATCAGAGTGCGAGCATTGTATGATTATGAAGGGCAGGAACATGATGAGCTTAGTTTCAAAGCAGGTGGGTATCCATGTATTTCTAAACTTGAATCTGAATAGTTTTATTCTTAGATCTTAGTAGATAGAACTGCGTGTCATGGACAGGCATTACCAGGTTGGTTCTTGTTTTCAAATGGTTTGTGTTGGGAAGAATGCACAGTATGAGTGGCTGGAAAGGTGGTTGCCATTTTTTTGAATGCCTGGGATTTTTAGGTGGAGCCTGCCAGCTTATTCAGCAAGTGGGATTCTGGATGTGTCCAGATCAAATGGGAGCTTAGAGCTTTCAGAATTCCAAGTAAATGTTAGTTTTGGTGCATTCAGCATGTGAACCTGGGCATCAGTATAACCATAATGCCTTCATGCTGACCCCTGTTCTTCTGCCACCTTGATGCAGTATTAAGTTTGTCCCAATTCTATTTTACTATTTTATTTCTGCTCCTAGGATGTTGCAGGTATTTTGTCAAGGTTATGGAATGTCAGTATGGACACTTTCAATGCAGATTTGAATGGCTATTGTTTTTTACTTTTTAAAAAAAAACATGCTAGGGTTAAAGGATATCAATAAAACTCCTAAGCTTGCATTTTGGTCTAAGACAGCTCGTACCAGTTTGTTTTTCATATCTAAGATTTTCTATATTTCTTTTATATGAACTCTCAAAATTTACATGATGACAGGCCTAGAGATGGATTATAGCCAGTTTCCATGAGGCCCTGATGTTAGGCCATGGTCCAGACTCCTAACTAGCAACAAAGATATTTTTATTTTAAAATTTCACTCTTTCTTCAGTTTTTAATAAAACATTGCCCCTTGTCACTATTTCCTATTTGTATCACATCTAAGTTGTCTTTCAGTCATGGAATAACATAATGCTTGGTGCTACATTATTGTGCGCCCCAGTCAATAGTTAATCATTCTATTCTGGATTTCATAACAAGCCTGCACTGATTCAGAATTCCTATTATTTTATAGTTATCATTAGTTTAACAAAGCTGAACCTCTAATATCACTGACAAAAATAAAGCAGTTTACTGTGTTTTGGTCTGGTAATTCCCTTTAATTCAGACACAATATATAATATGTTTAGCTAGGAACCTGCACTCCCCCAGCCTGTATGTTTGTTTCCATGGCAACAGGTTTGAGAAAGGAACCAACGCACATTCAGATATTTACATACTTTGTCATTTGTTCAGTTATGGATATCAGTCACTTATTTTTGAAAGTGACTAGCAGGTATGAAAATCTAACAAGTCTCGGCAATCATTCAAGAGGTATAAAAAGTGCAAACAGAGAAGTCATTCCAGTAGGGCTGAGTTGAACAGACAAAGACAGTCAACTAGCGAGCTCTTGCAGTTAGTAAAGAGCACAAGTAAAAAATGAACTGCACATATAATTTATTTACAGAAGAACAGTTTAGTGAATAGATTGCAACCTTTTGTTTTTCCTTTTGAAGTGATAGCTAATAGAATTTCTGTTCTTACATATATTTGCTTGTTCATTGTTTAATAAATTTGCTTAGTAGTTTAAACCTAGAACAATGTTCTCTCACTTATCAAGGTCTAAATCGAGATCCTTTGGAGGCATTGGATAATTCTAGTAGCTTAAAGATAACTAATAGATAATAGGGTTTTCTGTATGTTATCCCTGATATGTTACTGAATATTTATCTAAGGCTGGTGAAGGCACTCTCAAAGGCAATTGGCATCATTTTTGAGGGTGTCTAAAGATCTGGAGCAAAGAAGGATAGAAAGAAACCAAAATGTAGCAACCATCATGATCATTTTGTTGTAAACTGCTAAAATGGACTACTTGAATTATCCCTGTGAAGAAAACTATCCTAAATCCACTTTTGAAATAAATTCCCTATTGAGAACCGTCATCACACGGACTGCAGCGGTTCAAGAAGGCGGCTCACCACCACCTTCTCGAGGGCAATTAGGGCTGGGCAATAAATGCCGGCCTCGCCAGCGACGCCCACATCCCACGAACGAATAAAAGAGTGGTCCTGCAGCATGCACTTTTTACTTATTCTACATGTAGCTACACCAGTTGAAAGCATTTCTGACAAACAGTAAGTTTGATTTAAATTCTCTTCTCCTCCCCAATTTTTTAACATTTTACCTATATCACACATCATTCTACAACTAAGGGGGCAGGCAGCTGGTCTGTTCCCAGCTTATAATAATGCTAATTTATTACAAGATATTAAGATTTGTGCAACGCCTGCATGGTAGATTCATCTTTTTCAGGAGAAGAACATTGTTCCCACCTGATACCTCCTGGATGAATGCAATATTGTGGAGGATACCTGTACCTTCCCATAACATAGTTTGTTCACGCACAAGTGTACTGTACCCCTGTTTCCTCAAATAACCGCTGTTCTTCTCTCTTGCTTCCCCCTCCGCCCCATTAATTCATCCAGGACTAAAGTTTTATTGAAGACCAAATATGAAATTTAAGAATTGTTTTGGTCACTATGTGTAGTGAAATCATGGTGTCAATAAATAAATATTCATTACATCGAGCATTGTGCTAACTTTGTGGCAGTGCTTTACTTTGATCAGAAGAATGTAGTTTTTTTTTAAAGAGAGAGTGTATGATTTCACAAGAAGTACTGACCAGAGGACATCTTCATGAAGGCATTCACAATATCACTACACATAGTGACCTGAGCAGGGTTTCCCCAGCTCCACACAAGCCAGTGATTAATTGTCCTTTAACAAACTATAGCCACATAACAAAAACCTTGAAAGCTGTTTTCTCATAAAAAGGCAGAATGAATTGAATTTGATCAGTGTTATCACTAAAGTTCCTTGATGACGTCTTGCAATAAAAGTTTGCTATATATTTTTGAGGAGATTGTTTTACAATCCGTATTCCTGTTAAAAATCAAATAAATAAGATGTACTGAGCCCTTTGAGTATGAGGGAGCTGAATCTGTATTTAAAATCATAGGATCGCTGAAGCAACCTGAGTCGGTGCTTGTATTGGTTTTATACTAGCTACTCCTCCAAGCTAATGTGTACCCCAACTGTTAAAACTATTCAATAATAAAATAACTCTTGGCAAACCAAAAGGATGTTGATTTGTAATTCTGACAGTGGTGTACTTGTACCAAAAAAATAAATTCCCTGTGCAATATTTCTAATAGGTTATTTGCTCTTAAGCATTTAGAAGAATTTGTAATGTATTGTGTGTCCTACATTATTCATAAAATTGAGCTTTGAGTTGATTATTTAATGGTTGAAATGTGAATTCTTGATGAAAACCATTTTCGTTTTAGGAATAATACTTTTTTCCTTTTTAAAATCGCTTGAAATGTGTTGCTTTATCCATACTAACACGGTGGTCTTTTTGTAACAGGTGATGAACTGATAAAAGTAGAAGATGAAGATGAGCAGGGTTGGTGTAAGGGACGCCTGGAGAGTGGGCAAGTTGGCCTGTACCCTGCCAATTATGTTGAAGTCATCCTGTGATGCAGGATGAACCACAGAAAATGCTGCAGCAATTTCACATTAAATGTACAGTTACATCAACTTAAAATGAAAATGATGTATTGATGTAGAGAATGTACATATTCATTACATTGAGGATTATGGTTATTTGTGGTAATGCTTCGCTTTGATGAGAAGAATCTAATCTTTATTGGAGTGAAAAATGTGCATTTTAGCAGGCTCCTGTCTTGTGTTTTGAAGTTCTCAGCTAAAGCTTCACAGTTATTGTAAAATCAGTTTTAAATATTATCTACAGTCCATCGCTATGGCAGCTTCAGTTTTCATAGACAAAAGGATTGTAAAGATTGATTTAATAACTTGCCTTGTGTGACTTGCTGAATACTAATTTTAAATGTTTATCTTTGCCTTATTGCAGCCTTGATGTGTGTTATTTAAGTAATGTTGCCATATTTTTTGCAGTTTTCAAAAAATTAACCTATTGTCAGTTTTTTACTTTATTTTTAAAGCTAGGACTCCCAATATTTACCCAACTGTTGGCTTTTTAGCATTTTAGTTCTGTTGCAGTTCCTCCTTGTTAATGTCTATTTCTTTTACATACATGAGGTGTACATAAGGAAAAATGACCTCGTGCTGTGCTTTAATTTCCTCCCTATAGTGCACATTTGTTCAATCATTTACACTCATTCTTATGCAAGACTGCATATGCTATCATTGGCATGGCTCCTTATGCAGGAATTTTGTTTTAATGCTGCTTTAGTGCGCTAGCTAAACTTCGTACAGCCTATTGCATGCATTTAGCACGTCAGTGAAACACTGGGATGTGTTTTTAGTTAAATACAATACAATCGTTGCCTATTACTTTAGGGATCATTTTCAATAGAAATATTAAGTACAGCATTAAGAATCAACCATTCTGAATTCTAAAATTTGTGGATTTTAATGTGGATGCCGAAAGTAGGTATCCATGTATTTTTGACATGCTATAATGTTCATAACTGGGGGCTATGGTGGAAGAGGAGCATCCTGTAAATGGAGGATGTTGAAGAGAATACATAACAGCGTTCTATTTATTTCTAATTGCTAGTACAGTCTTCTGCAAGCTCCTCAGATAATTGGAGAGTTTTTGAAAGGTTTGAAGATCTGCACTAAAATACAAGCTGGAATTCTCCTTTACAGCAAAAACTGCATATCCCTTGTACATATAAAAATTCAACATGAACAAAGATAATTGGGAAAGAGCATGTCCACTACATTGTTTCTGTATTCAATCTAAGGACTGTTAATGAGAAGTTTTGTTGATGTATACTTACTTTGCTTTATCAATGTCATAAAATATTCTGTGATTCAAATAATTGTGTAATATATATAATATATATAAATATATATATATAGAAAGAGAGGGGGGGGGATAAAAGTAGGCTGTAATCACTCTGTAACTGTGGGTGAATTGTATGCCAGCTTTAAATGAACAATAGTTTTTTTGGTGAATTTTTGTTCTGTAAAACCTTCCAATCAATCTTCACTACTAGAATTAAACTAGAAGTTGTATGTAGTAACAGTGATGTAGACTTGTGATTTAAAATGCGAAACTGGACAATCCCCATTGTTGAACAGGAATGCAAGAACTCTACAATGTTAGGTAAGTAGATAACCTTATTGGTATTAAGTATATTATAATCAAACTAAACTAGAGCCACATATACAAGAGTGGTTGGTAACTAAAGCATGTCATTTTTCTTATTCTTCGCCATTATCTGTGATTATGATGGATCATGTGAAATGATTGTATGAAGTGCTGCAAAGTAGTATCTTAGAAATGATTCTTGGTAATATGTCTCATTTAATCCAGTGAAAAGTTGGAGAAATGGAACCTATAGAATGCTTGAACAGTCAATAATGTTCTGCCAGTATCTCTTTTACACACTATTTAGAGGGGTAAAATCTTTGAAATTAAACCCATCTTTTGTCTCCGACATGTTGCATTTCCAATAAATTAGTTTACTTTTTTTTTTAAATTGCAATTTTTGCAACATTTTTGTTGGTTCTGGCTTCTATTAAAATGTAGCATCACATTCCAGATTTTCTCAGTATTGACTGTATTCAAAATGTCAAAATACTTTGTCATGTCATATTCTAAAACATTAGTGAGGAAATGTCATGTGAACTGAGCTATAGCTTGGTCTTTTTTGACACAGCAGCATGTTCATAGAAATGTTTACTTTAGCAACAACTTACATTTTATATAGCACCCTAAAGAACATTACTGAATACTTGGAGGGAGAGGGGTACGCCAAGCAAGGAGTGAGAGAACTTGTGAGGGGGGGGGGCAGTGGGCGGTTGGTGGAGGGTGAGAGAGACAGCTGAAAGCATGGTCAAAAAAAGAATTTGGAAGGCAGGGAACAAGATGGAAAATAGAGATTTAAGAAGAAAATTTCAAAGGGTAGGACAGAAAGATTGGTCTTTAATTGTGGAGCGGAGAGGTGGGGAACAAGAAGCATTGTTTAGTGGAGCCAAGAGGAGCACTCCCGTTCCTTCCACAAAAAACAAAATTTTGGGGCCTTTTTTTTGAGCGCCCCCCAGTGGTCCCTTTAAGGACCGTTGGTTAGGGTGTTAAAGACCCGTAAATGCCAGTCGGAGCTTGCAAACCACAAGCTACAACGAGGGCAAACAAATTACAAATTTAGGAGTTTGGGTCTGAAATGAGCGCAGCCAACCACATTTTAATATTGAAATGAGGTCTGTGCTCATTTTAGGCAGCCACCAAGGCGCTAAAAAAGGCTCTGACCAATTTAGCAGTGGCCCGGACTTCCAGGCACCAGCACTGCTAAATTGGTTATTCTGCTCGTTTCAAGCCCATAAAATGGGCATAACTATGTTAAATTTGGACCCCGTTGTTTATAAATATTTTGCTGATTCAGTAGCTTGCTGTAAAATTTTACTTCTGTTATTTAGTTTTAAGTAAATTCAACCAAATAATTTTAGCCTGTACCTATTAGTCTTTTGGCATATTTTATGCCATTTAGGAGAGAGAGAATGTAGTGGACAACCAACTTGATCCAAATGAGCAATATTGGGCTATTAAGGGTTGATTATTAAACCTGGGCACCTTAACCCAGACACAATGTTCATAGGACACAAGTTTCAGTTTGCAAGACTTTTAGCCTGCTTATGGGCACTGCTTTGTCTCCATAAACACAAAAGTGTTCAGAAAAAGCCTGGACTGTAACAATCACAGGAAACTGAAGACTTGACACGTGGTACATGGGTGTTCTGGTAGGCACTTAACAAGTCTTGCCTAAGTATAATAATTGTTGTATGTTATGAATGATTAAAGGCACCTGATATCGATGACCAGATATTTTTGGGAGAAAAAATTTGTAAACAAATTGCTGTCCTCCCCTTAAGATAAAAATTCTAGTAAGGGAATGTAATTCCACTCACACTTTGACTACATGAATCTGGTAGGTGTAGTTTTCAAAGATTATTCCTTAAGTTCCTGTGATTCATATCTATTATACTTCCATAATTTGAAGTGTTGGCATAGTTATATAAGGTGAAAATGGAATTATTGCTGGTAAACATGATTCGGTTTCTGAAGATGAAAGACTGGTATCAAATAGAAAATTAGGATCACATATATTGGTATGCAAAGTGTCGCATTCTGTAGTACTATATTTTCACATGGACAAATACTTTATCCTCTAAAACAACTGAAAATGTCAAATAAAATGTAACAAAACTTCTTAGACCAGTATATAGCTAATATTTATAGAAATTGTTCTGTTTAAGACCTATTATTTTATAGTAGGTGTCAAGGAATATTTCAAGGCAGTGACATCTGGAAGGTCAGAACACATCCTCAGTCACAATAATAAAGGGTTACAAATGTTGTTGGGCTCCAAAATAAGCAATTGCTTTGGAGTGCACTCCTGGATTTTATTATAATATAATACAAGGACAAAGTACATATCTGAATGAAGACATTCACAAGTGTGAAAAGTAACTGCTAAATAAATGAAACACAAATTGTGAGTGTACCTTTGATGTGGACTGGTGGGATGTGAATTTTACTCTACTGTGTGACACCTATTTATCATAGTTATCCTGTTATTACTTTACTTTGTCTTCACGCACAATACTACAGACACTGGAAATCTGAAATAAACACAGAAAATGCTGGAAACAGCTGGTCAGGCAGCATGTACAGAGAGGAAGGTAGGGTTAATGTTTTAGGTTGATGACCTTTTCTTAGAACCAGCTCCCCTTACTTGTATGCCATCTATTGGTACAAGCAAGACAAATCCAGAAAGATATTAAAAGTTCAAGGTGTTTTTATCCTCTCTAACTCCTGATTGCATGGCGTGATTAAACATGCACATCCATGCATGCTTGAGTTCTGAATTTTTCATACTGTTGAAATTGAATAGATATACTGTATTACAAACCTCAGAATTCTCTGCTTTGTATTTGAAATTAAATTTGAACCCTGCTACTAAACAGAAATGAATATGATGTGGCAATACCATTTACATTCTTAGAAGCTTCATAATGGTAAATTGGTAAACCAGTCACACTGAAATATCTGATTTCTTAATTATTTCCTTTTTGTAATAGGGCCGAATTGAACAGCTGCGTTTATCGTAATTCATTGCAGGCCTGTTCTTTTGTATTCCCCACAGTCAAACCACTTGTGCCGAGTCTTCAATCTTAAATATGCCTGTTTTAAAGATAAGAAACTGAGTTATTCTTGTGTGAACAGTAAATATTGATTTAAAAAGCTTTTAAGTGGAAGTAATAACAAAGTTGTCAGTATTTTAGTGATGGTGAATGTCAAGGTTGTAAGCAAAGTTTTGTCCAGCATTGCACATGTTTGTACCATGGACACAATAATGTAGATTTTGCTGTTGGTTTCACCCCAGATGTAGATATAACTGGGAGTATGGACAGGTACACTGAACCTCTGCCTAAAATTAGCATCATGCACATTTCTAGTCAGATGCAAGAAGCTTCTGCCAAAAACACCATTTAGACATCCACACCATTTCCTGCAGTTTTTTTTATTCATTCATGGAATGTGAGTGTCGCTGGCAAGGCCAGCATTTATTACCCATCCCTAATTGCCCTTGAGAAGCTGGTGGTGAGCCACCTTCTTGAACTGTTGCAGTCCATGTGGTGAAGGTTCTCCCACAGTGCTGCTGGGTAGGGAGTTCCAGGATTTTGACCCAGCTACGATGAAGAAATGGTGATATATTTCCAAGTCAGGATGATGTGTGACTTGGGGAATGTGCAGGTGGTGGTGTCCCATGCGCCTTTTTTTTATTCGTTCATGGGATGTGGGCATCGCTGGCGAGGCCAGCATTTATTGCCCATCCCTAACTGCCCTCGAGAAGGTGGTGGTGAGCCGCCTTCTTGAACCGCTGCAGTCCGTGTGCCCTTGTCGTTATAAGTGGTAGAGATTGCGGGTTTGGGAGGTGCTGTTGAAGCTTTGGCGAGTTGCTGCAGTGCATCTTGTAGATGGTACACACTGCAGCCACGTTGCGCTAGTGGTGGAGGATGGGGTGCCAATCAAGTAGGCTGCTTTGTCCTGGATGGTGTCGAGTTTCTTGAGTGTTGTTGGAGCTGTACTCATTCAGGCAAGTGGAGAGTATTCCAACATACTCCTGACTTGTGCCTTGTAGATGGTGGAAACGCTTTGGGGAGTCAGGAGGAGAGTCACTTGTTGCAGAATACCCAGCCTCAGACCTGCTCTTGTAGCCACAGTATTTATGTGGCTGATCCAGTTAAGTTTCTGGTCGATGGTGACCCCCAGGATGTTGATGGTGGGGGATTCAGCGATGGTAATGCCGTTGAACGTCAAGGGAGATGGTTAGACTCTCTCTTGTTGGAGATGGTCATTGCCTGGCACTTGTCTGGCGTGTATGTTACTTGCCATTTTTCAGCCCAAGCCTGCGTGTTATCCAGTTTTGCTGCATGCGGGCACGGACTGCTTCATTATTTGAGAGGTTGCGAATGGAACTGAACACTGTGCAATCATCAGCGAACATCCCCACTTCTGACCTTATGATGGAGGGAAGGTCATTGATGAAACAACTGCCCTGCAGAACTCTTGCAGTGATGTCCAGGGGCTGAGATGATTGGCCTCCAACAACCACTACCATCTTCCTTTGTGCTAGGTATGACTCCAGCCAATGGAGAGTTTTCCCCCTGATTCCTATTGACTTCAATTTTACTAGGGCTCCTTGATGCCACAATCTGTCAAATGCTGCCTTGATGTCAAGGGCAGTCACTCTCACTTCACCTCTGGAAGTCAGCTCTTTTGTCCATGTTTGAACCAAGGCTGTAATGAGGTCTGGAGCCGAGTGGTCCTGTTGGAACCCAAACTGAGCATCGGCGAGCAAGTTATTAGTGAGTAAGGTTTGCTTGATATCTCAGTCGACGACACTTTCCATCACTTTGCTGATGATTGAGAGTAGACTGATGGGGCAGTAATTGGCCGGATTGGATTTGTCCTGCTTTTTGTGGACAAGGATGTACCTGGGCAATTTTCCACTTTGTTGGGTAGATGCCAGTGTTGTAGCTGTACTAGAACAGCTTGGCTAGAGGCGCGGCTTGTTCTGGAGTTTTTCTACATTCCACTCTCAAAACATCGTCCAGTTGCTAGGTGCTGTGTTGGATGTGAAAGTGGTTTAATTGTATTTTTATGTCCCTTTAAACTGCTTTATAGCATTGGGTGTGGCGGAACACACTTAATTGCTGAAAAGGTTTTGTGCCATTGTTTTGATACTGTCATCTTTTTGGCTTGTTAGCAATTGTAACAGTGGGCGGCACTATTAGATTCCTTCTATATTTATGTTTTCGGATGAAGAGAAGCAACAGTGGGATGCTGGGCAGGTAATATTTCACCAGAGGAGGGCTCTGCCCAGCGACTGTTACCCTGAAATCCACTTAAGGTAGAGGTGCACTTATCTTGATTTGTCTGAAGAACTGTGTAGAGTAACATTTACCAAAGAATATAGGAACAGGAGTAGGCCATTTAGCCCCTCAAGCCTGTTCCGCCATTCAGTGAGATCATGGCTGATCTGTGACCTAACTCCATATAGCTGCCTTAGGCCCAGGAAGTTATAACAGCGTTGTGCTGTACGCTACAATCTGACTTGTAGCCAAACTCCACAGGCACGGCACTATCTGACCGTCGAGGTCACGTAAGCCTTGAGCTTTTATGCGTCAGTCTCATTCCAGGTTATCACTGGGGAAATCAATAACATTAACCAATCTGCAGTAGACAGAAGTATCAAGCAGGTGACTGAAATGTTGTTTGCAGAGCAAGCAATTTTAGCACTTTCTCCATGGATAACCATGAGAGAACACTGCACTTTTTCCAGGATTCAAGTCCAGGATATCATTAGCACCCACATGTCCCAATGAGCTCTTGCACACAATAGCTATGCATTCAGAAGCTGACCATCATCACTGAACCATGCAGGTAAATGCCCGCCTCCTAGGCAAGGTCACGATGTCTTTACTTAAGGAAATCCATTGTGCCCCATTATTTACCCCACAACAAAAATTGCAAGGTTAATTCCTCGGAGTCCACAACTACCCTCCACAGCAGTGACTAATAATACCTCTACAAAAGCCATGTACATGTGCTAAGCACGGGGACAATGATGTACATGCAGCTACCTTAATCATCATAGAATATACCATAAACATGTTAAAGCAGCACTTTGTCCTACAATACAGCCCAAAGTCTCCTGGACTATTACTGTATGCTGCATGATCTACAACTTTGAATAATTATGGAGCACCCAGAGGAGGAAGACAACCAACTACAGCAAGGGGATAAACAGGAGAAGCCTGAAAATCCTGTTGCAAATCATCTTTGCTGGCTGCTGCCTGGTACTCATTTACGAGACCTTCTCTTTCATCCACTTCTTATATCAACAGTCCTTTCTACATCATCTTCATGCTGTCAACAAATATACTTTGCCTACATTGTTTTTAGCTCCTAGTCAACTGCTAATAAATCCCATTCCTATCACCTGCTGATAAATTATTCAACATCACAACATGACACTAACTAGACACAGTGGTACTTCAAAGCCAAATTTCCTTCCCCCAAATGTGAAGTGTATGTCTGCCACATCTGCTCATGATTTTTTAAATATATACGTTGCTTCCCCTTGGTGCCACTGTGTGATGTGCTCTTTATTGTAACCTAGCATTTCTTATAGGTGACAGGACTAGGTGAGGTGCATATCTGGTATGTTGCCTGTGAAAATGTCTCAAGATTGAGTTAGCCATTAAACTCAGTGAGCTTGGGTCCTGAGATGGCCCAGCTATTGGCTTTGCCATTTCGGTGATTCTGGGAACTGCCTGGCCCTGTCCACTTTCTGACTACAGTCATAGGAGTGGGTTGGTGGAGGTCCCAGAAGTATTGCAGTCCTGAGAGCAATCACCATCATCATACCCATTCCAGCTATGTTTCTGCTACTAGGTATTGCCTCACTACGCTTACCAAACTGTGTGACTGCAGACCTAATGCACCAAGAGATCTGTGAAGCCCTGACTAACCTTAATGCAAGGGGATGCATTAAAAGCATTCCAATCACAGTGATTTTACTTACCTTGCTTTTAAATGTTACCAAATGGATTCAAGAGAGATCACCAGCTAGCAGAGCTTCATTGGCCGTACTCACTACGAGGCCACCAACCATATCTGCAGGTCCTGGTACATCCACCTAGCAAAAACGATGGCGAGTTGGCTACAGCAGTTCCTGATCAGCATGTAGCAAGATGCTGAGCTATGCTATCCGCTGCAGTGGGACCTGCAGCCAATTCCACTATGGAGCTGGACTGCCAGTGACAGTCAAAGTCAGCAGCACCATTACTTTTCTGCCATTGCCTACTTCCAGACAGGCACTTCTGTCTAATAAGGGAAGTTGCCTGGAGTGGCAAAAATGGCTATCCTTGTTACAATCACCTCATGGAGCATTATCACTTGCTCACTGATTTTGGTGCCCTTTCCCTTTAGCGCCTCTCTTACTGCACTGTTCCTAACACTTTTCAGTGTACAAAAAGCACTAGGAATTGTATGAGGATACGTTTCATGATTCGTAGCTTGACTAAAACAGACCATTGTTTTTCTTCCACCCCCAGCCCCATTCTGTGCAAGTCTTCTAAATAAATTGAGATTGCTAACAGTTTTGATGCCCCTAAGCTAAATAGGCCATGTAGTTTCCTTAAAGACTAATTCCAGTAATCAGTAGCAGAACAATATTCTATACACCCAAACCCACTTGATACTCCCAACAGCCTAAGAGCCATTATTATCTATTTCATGGTTATGGGAGAAAAGATGCCTGCAATAGAGAGCCATGCCCACACAACCTGGAAACTGACAGACTGCTTTCTAAGCCTCTTTTTGGGAATGTTCTGGGATGAGTGAGTCATCACTAAAACTAAACACACTTATTTGTGCGCAGTTATGATCAAAAAAATGTAAATAGTAGCCATGATGTGGAGATGCCGGTGATGGACTGGGGAGTACAAATGTAAGGAATTTTACAACACCAGGTTATAGTCCAACAGTTTTATTTGAAAATCACAAGCTTTCGGAGGCTTTCTCCTTCGTCACACTCACCTGACGAAGGAGAAAGCCTCCGAAAGCTTGTGATTTTCTAATAAAACTGTTGGACCATAACCTGGTGTTGTAAGATCCCTTACAAAAAAATGTAAAGGAGGGGATTGGACTCCAGCTGAATTTCTATTATTTTACTTATCTTGCCAATAATAAATAGACCAAATTAAAGAAGAAAAGGATATCTTGAATTAACAAACTTTTAGAAAAAGAACAGAAATCGTAGTTACCTTTTTCTTTATTTAACCACCCAATAAATCTTCCATAGTTCTGCTGTTTCAATAAGAGGTTTATTAAAAACTGCTAGAGATGAACTGGTTGAGTGTCTGTTGATACTTCATTTTGGGTTGATATATGTTCTTCATCTAGAACTGAAAGGAAGCTTTTTTTTAGAATGACATGAAGATAAACATAGCTTGAAAAAAATAACAGCAGATGAAAAGAGCATATTTAAAAGTTCTGCAAACCAGTCAATAGTGGGGGAAGATGGGAAGAATTATAATTGCATTATGATCTTGGTGCAAAGAGTAATGTCAACACCTAAAATGAGCAAGTGATAATGCTCCGTGAGGTGATTGTAACAAGGATAGCCATTTTTGCCACTCCAGGCAACTTCCCTTATTAGACAGAAGTGCCTGTCTGGAAGTAGGCAACGGCAGAAAAGTAATGGTGCTGCTGACTTTGACTGTCACCTAAGTTGCAAATTCTTGTTATGCTCCACAAAACAATCAATTCATTCCAAACCCCTATAGCCGTGCCTCAGAAGGAGAAAGGTACACCTTTCTGCTTGGGACATAGGGGAAATAAGTAAAGCCAAAGCAAGCTGCCATTCTCTTAGCACTTTTCTTTATGGTGGTGCGTATTAATCCAAGTTACTCTTTCTGTGCGAGAAAGAAATAACTTGCATTTAAAAGTGCCTTATCACATCCTTAGGATGACCCAAAGCCTTTAAAACCAATGATTTACTTTTGAAGTGCAATCCCTATTATTAGTTTGGCAAATACAGAACCCACTTTCTGTCCAGAAAGGCCCCAGAAACCCTCATCCATGCCTTTGCTACCTCTAAACTGGACTATTCCAATGCTCTCCTGGCTGGCCTCCCATCTTCCACCCTCTATAAACTTGAGCTCATCTAAAACTCTGCCACCCGTATCCTAACTCGCACCAAACCCTGTTCTCCCATCACCCCGTGCTTGCTGACCTACATTGGCTCCCAGTCCGGGAATGCTTCTATTTTAAAATTGTCCTTGTTTTGAAATCCCTCCATGGCCTCGCCCCTCCCTATCTCTATAACCTCCTCAAGCCCTACAACCCTCAGATCCCTGTGCTCCTCCAATTCTTGCCTGTTGCGCATTCCTGATTTTAATCATTCCACCATTGATGGCTGTGCCTTCAGCTGCCTAGGCCCTAAGCTCTGGAATTCCCTCCCTACATCTCTCCACCCCTTTACCTCTCTCTCCTAGAAGACGCTCTTTAAAACCTATCTCTTCAACCAAGCTTTTGATCACCTGTCCTAATACCTTATATGGCTCATTGTCAAATTTTGTTTGATAATGCTGCTGTGAAGCGCTTTGGGAATTTAAAGGCACTATATAAATGAAAGTTGTTGTTCAGATAAAGGAGCTTGTGTAATAATAAATTCAGGTCCATGCATGTTGGGTCCGATTTTTCAGACTAAGTTCCATAAACTAGAAAAATTTGAAAGTTAGATTGTAACCACTGGATACACATTGATGGGGCTGGGCTTCCACCCACCAACACATCCTGCAAGTAATCTAAGACTCGCATACTTCATGTACAAGTGAGCTGACAAAGTGCCAAATGATGAGCAAGAACACAGTATTATGAAGCCTTCTTGTTGGTGGACGGAAATTGCTCAGTGTACCTGGCTATGTGAGCTTTGGTCTTGTCTGTCTTTGGTTGCACTTGAAGCAAAATGGTAGACTCGGTGGAAAGGATTGGGGAAAAAAAATCATTAAAATGCTTTGCTGAGGTCACAGTGTAGCTTATGTTTTTTTGAGGGCTGCTTTTTAGTCTTTTTTTATTGTCATTGCCATTTGCCTAAAGTGGTGAACCATGCTTCTGCATTCATTTGGTTCCCAGACTATAGGAATTTAGGTTTAAAAGCAATTTTAAGGTTCCCAATTCAATTAACTAAACAGTTCAAAAACATAAAAGACAATCTTGAATTAACTTGGCATCTGTTATATTCCAATGGCCTTCTGCATATCATTCTTGCAACTTTTTTTTAAAGAAAGTGAATTTTATGTTAAGGCTTTAAAACTCATTCAAGACTAGATCTACTGCAAAAATTATTCAACTTGAGTGTCAAAACTGAAGCTTAAATCAAGTATTTGAATGCTCCATTCTCCACAAGCATGTTACTAGTTGAAACTCCAGCTGTCCTCCAATCTGTGAAGCATTTATTCCTCTAAGATGAGTTTTGTTAGATCCTGGCTGGGAGGACTATGCATTCTGTCTTAGGAAACAAAAAACAATACCTGTGGTAGTATTTTAATTTTGTCTTTATTTCTTCAGTAATTCAGAAATGACCTGAGGCTATGACTTTGGTTTGGTACAAGTGACCAATTTGCAGACTGCTCACCACCCAAGTGGAAGGAATATGGGATTAGAAATATGATAATAGATGGTTTGCTTAAAGTTGTGTTAAGTGAGTGGGCAAAACTATGGCAAATGGAGTTCAATGTGTGCAAATGTGAGGTCATCCACTTTGGACCCAAGAAAGACAAATCAGAGTATTTTCTAAATGGTGAGAAACTAGGAACTGTAGATGAGCAGAGAGATTTGGGAATCCAAGTACATACATCAATAAAAGCTAGTAGACGGGTACAAAAAGCAATCAATAAGGCTAATGAAATGTTGGCCTTTATCTGAAGGGGGCTGGAATACAAACGGGAGGAAGCTATGCTTCAGTTGTATAGATCCTTAGTCAGACCCCATCTGGAATACTGCATTCAGTTTTGGGCACCACACCTCAGGAAGGATATATTGGCCTTGGATGGAGTGCAACATATTCACCAGACTAATACTGGGGCTTATATTATGAGAACTTGTTGCATAAACTTAGCTTGTATTCCCTTGAGTATAGAAGATTGAGGCATTTAAATTGTTAAAAGGATTTGATAGGGTAGATAAGAAGAAACTATTTCCACTGGTGTGGGAATCAAGAACAAGGAAACATAATCTTAAAATTAGAGCTAGGCCATTCAGGACCCAAATCAGGAAGCATTTTTTCACACAAAGGGTAGTGGAAATCTGAAACTCTCTTCCTCCAAAAGGCTGTGGATGCTAGGACAATTTTAGCTTTCAAGACTGAAATAGATTTTTCTTAGGTAAGGGTGTGAAGGGATATGGAGTTAAGGTGTAGATCAGCCATGATCTAAATTAATGGCAGAGCAGACTCGAGGGGCTGAAAGGTCTACTCTTGTTCCTATTATCTCAGCCACACAAATCATATTGAGTGCAGCATCAAGGCAAAAAAAAGGGGACAAAAGGCATCCCTGTCATGTACCCCAAAAGGTTGAAACGTAATGACACCTGACTATTTCTTATAGCTGAAGATCCAGGATGGGAGAAGATCCATTCAATTAAACTGTCACCAATGACAGTCCATTTTGAACAAAAGCCTTGGGATCAAGGAAACTACCATATGTGAGCCAGGCCTCTGCTGTACTATGTGTATGATGTTTAGGAAGTTAGCATACTTAGAGAGTACCTTCTACAAATAAAATCTGGCTGAGGCTGAAGTAGTTTAGCAATTAAATAGTTCAGACTGTTATTTAGTTGCTGATTTGAATCCACTCTATGTAGTTAGGTTATGCAAAATAATTCAGTCTTAATTTATATTGCAGCTACCATTCTCAGGTTTAAAAAGTGCTTGGGTTGATGGGACTCCCTGGGCATTATTTAAACCTAGTTTAACTCTGCGCTGACATCAAATTCCACGTAGGGTGAACATGAGATTACTCCCTCCAGGATATGTCTCGTGTTTTTTTCTGGAAACAGGTTAGTCTTGACTCTATTTACACTACAACCTCAGCATCACTGCAAGGTGGCACCAATGCCAAGGTTATAGTCTAAACATACCTTTAATTATACCATTACTTTGTAATACCAAACTAACTCATGTTCACATAATAATACCGTTACTTTGTAGCAACAAGGAACCAAGTCATATACCCATAATGGTATCATTATATTTTACATCAGCAACTAATTCATGCCCATAATTATACCATTACTTTGTAAAACTAAACACTTAACTCACTGTTACAGATACCACTAGTTTGTAACATCAAGTAACTAACTCCCTTTTTGAAAACTAACTTTGCACTGTCCAAGTTGTGGAGAATGGTCCCTACAGTTGCTTTTCTGATTTTCCGATAGAAGACACATTTTAAAAACATTTCTGGATGGGGAAGGAGAATAATAATTGGGAGATCCAAGTTCTTTGTTCTAGTATTTTTCAATATTGTTGAGAACCTTGCAGTTTGCATAGCAACAACGGACATGACTGAGTTAAACAAAGGAACTTGTCTTAATACTATTGAACTGTACAATAACAAACATTAAAGCTTTTTTTGTCAAGCTGATATCGGGTAGTCCTCTGGTTTGAACATAGACTTCTGTAACTTCAGACTTTAGCTATATCCACATTTTCAAATCTCTTTCAGTTTCAGACCCTAAGGTTTTCCATCTTTCCCATTGTCTTGCATTTTCCAGGCCTTCCAATTCTTTAGCTATTTTATACACTTAGTTTCTTTGATGTCTTAAAGCTTCTATATATTACTTGACAGATGACCTGTTACATCGTTCTACTCATGATTCCTCTCTGAGTTTGTCTTTTTTATAATATATATGTTTGTTTTTATTTCTCCTATTCCTGTTTATTAATATGTTTGCCTGTCTCTTATGTTCTGATGAAGGGTCCACACTTGAAACATCAACTTGTCTACACAGGTGCTGACTTACCCATTTTGTTCTGTTTTTTATAAATGGATTTGAAAGATTGTTTCCAATTCCCCATAATTATTTAAGCTGAACAAGGACATATTTGTATCATGAAAATGTCAAAATATAATACTTTTGTTTCTTATGTATTGATGTCTATAATATTTTGGTTAGATATTTGAATTTAAAAAGCCATTCAAGTCAACTGATTTCCATAGATCCAAATGTGCATGGAGCATATCACCACTGGTTGGTGCTCTCTGTTTAAACTGTTCCTCTGATAGATTGCACAGCTGTCTACCATTCAGATCCAAGAAACTCTTCTTCCTAATGTTAGGCAGCCTATATTGATGCTCAATCCACAAAATCCACTTACCAACATCGTCTACACTCCATTCTATGGGATCTTTCAAGAATCAAAAGGGCATCAATGAACACAGAAGAAATTACCACATTAGTGCTTTATTTTTACCTCCATAATTCCTCCACCTTTTTCTTATACAACATCTACTTGACAGGTACGGTATTTAATATACAAACGTAGCCTTTTATGTTGCAGTTAATCTCTTCCCCCCCCCCCCCCCCCCCAATCTCTTTGAAGAAACAACTTTTGCTATACAGTGTGTGACTGAAGCAGAATTTCATTCCCGTGTTAGATGGGAAGCATTTCTGTAATGCTTGAAGATGAAGTAAATGTGAGCTTAACCAGAGACCATGTGGAATGTACATCACCTTTTCCTGTCTACTCCAAAAGGTGGTCAATACCACACTGTCAGACTGTTACATTCAGGATAAAATCAACAGTCAGATTTATTTACAGATAAGCAAGGATACACTGGCCATATGTGAAATTGAGAGATTTTCCAAGTGCTAGCAGGAGGACCACAATATGGTCCAGAAGTAGCACAGAGTGGTCAGAATTCTGAAAAGGAGCTCCTATTCAGCATTATTCAGGAAGAATGGAGTCAGTGTAGCTAATCAGGAACTTGAGATGCAGTCAGTACAGAAGTAGGAACAGGAGTAGGCCATTCAGCCCCTCGTGCCTGCTCCGCCATTTGATAAGATCATGGCTGATCTGTGATCTAACTCCATATACCAGCCTTTGGCCCATATCCCTTAAAGCTATCTATTTCAGATTTAAATTTAGCAATTGAGCTATAATCAATTCCAGTTTACGGAAGAGAGTTCCAAACTTCTACAACCCTTTGTGTGTAGAAATGTTTTCTAATCTCGCTCCTGAAAGGTCTGGCTCTAATTTTTAGACTGTTCCCCCTACTCCTAAAATCCCCAACCAGCAGAAATAGTTTTTCTCTATCCACCCTATCCGTTCCCCTTAATATCTTATAAACTTCGATCAGATCACCCCTTAACCTTCGAAACTCCAGAGAATGTGGAAAATTGCCCAGGTATGTCCTGTCCACAAAAAGCAGGACAAATCTAATCCGACCAATTACCACCCCATCAGTCTACTCTCAATCATCAGCAAAGTGATGGAAGGTGTCGTCGACAGTGCTATCAAGCGGCACTTACTCACCAATAACCTGCTCACCGATGCTCAGTTTGGGTTCCACCAGGACCACTCGGCTCCAGCCTTGGTCCAAACATGGACAAAAGAGCTGAATTCCAGATGTGAGGTGAGAGTGACTGCCCTTGACATCAAGGCAGCATTTGACCGAGTGTGGCACCAAGGAGCCCTAGTAAAATTGAAGTCAATGGGAATCAGGGGGAAAACTCTCCAGTGGCTGGAAGATGGTAGTGGTTGTTGGAGGCCAATCATCTCAGCCCCAGGACATTGCTGCAGGAGTTCCTCAGGGCAGTATCCTAGGCCCAACCATCTTCAGCTGCTTCATCAATGACCTTCCCTCCATCATAAGGTCAGAAATGGGGATATTCGCTGATGACTGCGCAGTGTTCAGTTCCATTCGCGACCCCTCAAATAATGAAGCAGTCCGAGCCCGCATGCAGCAAGACCTGGACAACATCCAGGCTTGGGCTCATAAGTGGCAAGTAACATTCGCGCCAGATAAGTGCCAGGCAATGACCATCTCCAACAAGTGAGAGTCTAACCACCCCCCCTTGACATTCAACGGCATTACCATCGCCGAATCCCCCACCATCAACATCCTGGGGGTCACCATTGACCAGAAACTTAACTGGACCAGCCATATAAATACTGTGGCTACGAGAGCAGGTCAGAGGCTGGGTATTCTGCGGCGAGTGACTCACCTCCTGACTCCCCAAAGCCTTTCCACCATCTACAAGGCACAAGTCAGGAGTGTGATGGAATATTCTCCACTTGCTTGGATGAATGCAGCTCCAATAACACTCAAGAAGCTCGACACCATCCAAGATAAAGCAGCCTGCTTTATTGGCACCCCGTCCACCACCCTAAACATTCACTCCCTTCACCACCGGCGCACTGTGGCTGCAGTGTGTACCATCCACAGGATGCACTGCAGCAACTCGCCAAGGCTTCTTCGACAGCACCTCCCAAACCCGCGACCTCTACCACCTAGAAGGACAAGAGCAGCAGGTACATGGGAACAACACCACCTGCACGTTCCCCTCCAAGTCACACACCATCCCAACTTGGAAATATATTGCCGTTCCTTCATCGTCGCTGGGTCAAAATCCTGGAACTCCCTAACAGCACTGTGGGAGAACCGTCACCACACGGACTGCAGCGGTTCAAGAAGGCGGCTCACCACCACCTTCTCCAGGGCAATTAGGGATGGGCAATAAATGCTGGCCTCGCCAGCGACACCTACATCCCGTGAACGAATAAAAAAAAAATACAACCCCAATTTGTGTAATCTCTCCTCGTAACTTAACCCTTGAAGTCCGGGTATCATTCTAGTAAACCTACGCTGCACTCCCTCCAAAGCTAATTTGTCCTTCCGAAGGTGCGGTGCCCAGAACTGCTCACAGTACTCCAGGTGCGGTCTAACCAGGGTTTTGTATAGCTGCAGCATAACTTCTGCCCCCTTGTACTCTAGTCCTCTAGATATAAAGGCCAACATTCCATTAGCCTTCTTGATTATTTTCTGCACCTGTTCATGACACTTCAATGATCTACGTACCTGCGACACAGCAAAAACATAGCCGTAATAGGAACAGGAGAATCTGAGGAGGTGAAGCCTGATCATGATCTAATTGATCAATATTTGTTGAGTTCAGTGTTTGTCTGTGAGGAAACAGTTTACACAGCTAATTCATTCAATTAATAACTTGTGCGGTGCCCTGTTCAATCACTATTCATGAGGGGGAGATTTTAGTCAGAGTTCTTGATTTATAAGTAACTTGTTAGGCTTTAATTAAATTCATTATGCTGCTATCAATAATTGAATTTAATTTTGGCAACTCATTTATATCCCGAAGTTGAAGAATTTATTATTGGCCACCAGCATAATTTGATAATTTATCTATTATTTTACGATCAATTCTAGTCAGGAAATATCTATTAAGAAGCAGTTGCTGCCTATACATTAAAATTCAGTCAATAATCTGTGCTATGTTGAGTTGGCATGAAATATTTTTCAATTCTGAAGTACGGTGTGCTTACTATGGGTCTATCTACAGTATTGAGCTGCTAAACCAAAGTAGGTACTTAGGTTCTGAGATAAAGTTTTGGCATCAAAGGGCCTTGAATTCTTTTAGGTAAAGTGTTGGTCCAAATGACCCTAATAATGGAGAAGGATTAGTGTGAGGCGCAAACAGAAAGCTGCAGTCCAGTAAAGAAGGAAGTTGGGAAATATCAATAGCAGAAGTAACTTTACACATTTGATGTTCAATGTAGCCAGTTGGGTGCATCCAGAAACGTTTTGTTTGTCGTTAGCCATTAATAGCCTGTTCACATTTTTTAAAAAAGGAAGAACTGAAAGTATTGGTAACCTTGACCCAAGCAGTGCCATTTTTTTTTGAGATGAACAATTCTGAAACCAATTGATCTGCAGACATTAATAACATGTTAGTGTAAATATGCCTTGAGGTGAATGTACATTCAAAGTTGCCACAGTACATATATGTTATAAGAGAACAGAACAGAAGAAAAGAAGGAACAACCAGTTTACCAAGTAGGTCAAGCTGCCTTAGACCGTGGTACCCAAAAAAACAGTTGATGAAAATGATGGTGAACTTGAAATCATAGGTTCACCACAGCCAATTCACAAAAGGGATTGACTCATGTAAGTGGAAACATGGTCTAGGCTATGAAGGTTATCCAGTGAGTAGAAAGAAGAGTACAGGCTTAATTGAAAATTAGAGTCAGAAACTTGATTTAAACTAGGTTATAGTCCAACAGCTTTATTTGAAATCACAAGCTTTCGGAGCTTTCCTCCTTCGTCAGTTGAGTGCAGGGTTCCATAAAGGCACAGCATATATAGTCAGAGAACAATGCCTGGTGAAGACAGAGAGAGAGAGAGACACCCAAAAGGCCTTTCGGGTCTCTCTCTCTCTCTCTCTCTCTTTCTGTCTTTGTGTTCTGACTGCTTGTGTATTCAGTATTCTTGGATGTAATGTTCCCCTGTCTGAACACCATCCACTCCTTTGATTGCTGTGATTACCTCTCTGCCGAGGTGTGATAACGGGCAGTTGGAAAGATTATCTGTAATCACCAGGCATTGTTCTCTGACTATATATGTGGTGCCTTTATGGAACCCTGCACTCACCTGACGAAGGAGGAAAGCTCCAAAAGCTTGTGATTTCAAATAAAGCTGTTTGACTATAACCTGGTGTTGTACAACTGCTTACGTTTGTCTACCCCAGTCCATCACCGGCATCTCCACATCTTGATTTAAACTGGTAGAAGAGGCTCAATTCCTAATGCTGGCCTGTGCTGAGATAGCTGATTTCAGCTGGGGTGGGGCTGCAACAGTCACTTTGAGTCCCTGAATTAGAGCAAAGAAAAGTTAACTAGGCTTTCCTTTCCTTATCACTTATTAGTGACCCCTAATGAAAATGGCAAGTACAAGTGTGTGGATGTTGGATGATTCACAAAATTAGGCTCATGATTAAACAGCCAGCCAGCACTTATTGCATGGGCTCACACATGGAAAATGGACATTTGGGTGAGGTACCATAATGCTGCAGCAACTGTGTATCACAATCTTGAAGGGAAGGAGGGAGACGAATATTAAGCAGAGCATCACCTTGATTGCTTTTTGCTACCAGTGCATGTGCTCATTGATGTGATACCATCCTCTAAGGAGGTCTCATTACCAATGCTTTGATGCGTGTTTGTTTATGTTTTTGCCATTGGAGGATGCTTCAGTGACAACAAAAATGTAATATAAAAGTGGCATTATTTTTGGACTTGGTTTACTGAACTATCTTAAACCTATTCTTTACTAATGATAATTAAAAGTGATGTGATGCACTGGAAATAAAAAGTACTTTGACCTTGCCATATAGCCTGTTCAAAAAATTTAGAGAATTTAGAACATATTTTCCAGTCCCAGCGTTGCAGTGGCAGAACCAGAGTGCTGTGAGTTTCTTGCTTTCCCAAATCAGGAAAAGCTAATGCCGCTGGATCTTTCAGGGTCGACCATTTAGTATTCAAGGTGAGCTCCCAATCTATATTAGGCCAGGAAGCAGGAACTTGCCATCGAGAATGGGGTGGGAAATAGTGCACACATTAAAGCTGCAACTTACAATTGAAAGCCTTGGCACAATGACATCTTTGAAGGACATCACACATAAAATCATTGTAACACAATTTAGCTGCATGATGTTTGGTCACTTACTGATGGGCTGCAGGTTGAGCAGATGACTGTCATTGTGTATGTGCTCCTTCAACTGACAATATGTTAAAACTACTTCTCTGCTTGTACAACAAATGACACATAATACAAGAGAACATCCAAACTGAAGGAGGGCTCTGAAATTATAATCCCTTGTATAGCTTGGGGGAGGCCACCCTGGATATCCTTGCATATAAGAACATGGAAAGAGTAGGGGAAGGTGAAGCTGCAGGGGTCCCCCAAGTTGATGGCTAGTACTATCCTGTTCTTATGTCTTGTCCCCTTTCTCATTCCCTCCCATACACTCATCATGCAGTATCTTACAATACAAGCTCTGTTTGGAGGTGTGTCTTTGAGCAAGCATTCTAACATTTATTTATTTTCTGTCATTGTAGGTCTGGTAGACCAGCCTGCCAGTGGCCCAGAATAAGAAGGCACCTTGCATCTCTCGCCAATATATACAAGTACCAACACAAACATCCTGGACGATGTAGCCAATGAGTTGGAGATGGTAGCTCTGGGTGATTCACAGTCCATAGGTGAGGAGGAGCAGGAACCTGATGGCTGCCATTACTGACCCCCTGTACTTTGGGAAATGCAACAGCGCAGTGACGTTGAACAGTCATGTTATGCTACTGTTGGGTATTAGGTAGAAAAAGAGATGAAAATGCAGTCACCTGCTTGATACATCTATGTACAGCATATTAGTTGATACTGCAGATGATCCCTATGCTGGTCTGGTAGGGGGTGGAGGCAGAAAGGTTAGGGATGATGATGAACATGACTGCAACTGGCAGTGCTGACCCTAGTCAGCAAGTTGGTTACTGGTCACCTTGTAGCACGATCCTGACACTGTCTCCCTGCTTACTTAGAACCTGCAGAGGTAGTTGTCTTCAGACTTCTTCGGATAGATGTTCCAGAGCCTGCAGATATGATTTGTGGCAAAATGGTGGTTGAGGGCTATCCAGCTCTGGTGCCAGCTGATCTCCCTAGCATGCCTTTTTCAACTTGTATCATTTCAACCATGAAATACTATATTTGTGACTGTTTAAAACCAATCCCCATCATTAATGTCAACTTGACTTGGCAACTGTCAAGGGACTCTCTGGCTTGTACTTAAGATACCATTTTGCTTTTGTAAGAGTTTGTATTGTGAGAGCCCTTTTTTCAATTCTCCCTGTTCTGCTAAAGGCTTGTAAACACTTCAGTTACTGTTGGCTTTCTGGTGATTTTGCAGATATTTGGCTGTTTTTGTCTTAACATAAACATTCCCTACATGTTCTGAAAGGAAATTTTAGAAATACATTTTTAAAATACTCAAAAAAAAATCCAGAGACTAAAAAAAAAGTTGAGAAAAAGAGCAAACAAAAAACAAAATCCAGTACTGAAAAGGTACTGGAGAAATAAAAACAAAAAAAAAATCACAAAATGTATCTGCCTCTCTGAAGTTTTTTGCATAAGAGTGCACAGTGTAATTCCTCCTCACCAAACAGACAAGAAATCAGGCCGTGTCTTATTGTAATATATTTCAATAAATTAAGCACTTTTAGGCTGGCCTAGAAATTTATCTGGAAGACTGTGCAAATTGGGCGATTCCCTGCTGATATCCTGGATCCCACTTATATATTCCGCACTGGCGGGACCAAAGTCCACCAGCCTGAAAAGAACAATTTTGCAAACTTCTTAGAAATCAAACACTTTAGGTTTTAAATAGGAAACGGTAATAAATGTCAGCTACTACTTGAAATAAACAGTAATTGATTCCATCTGTGCATCACTTAAAGCATCTGAAACAGTGACCTGTTACCTCTGCTAATTTTGTTGTAGGTTTAAATGTTTACCAGTTGACCTTCACCTGATCAAAATGGTGTTGCCACAAGTACTATTTTCTCACTAACTGCTTCAGCCTTGTGAGTCAGTGAATCAACCTAAAATGTGTTTGCTTTGATATACAGTTGAAAGGAATCCCATGGGATATTTTAATAAAACAATCTGGATACAGTTTCAATAAAGTTCAAGAAAATGCTTCTCAATTATTTATTTTTATGATATGGAGGAAGTCTGATTTTTAAGAAATGTGGTTCTAAAGTGCAGAAAGAAAGAAATACTGGAGTCAATTTGTAATCCTCATATGGATAAATAGTTGCTCGTTACCTGGAGATATGTTCAAAAGTCTACATGCTGTCTAGATTTCATTCAACACTTCTCCCAGTAACAATGAATCTGTTCCAACAAAGACTCTACTTCATCCACATATCCAGCGCCACAAGGAAGGATTTTATGATCGAGGTTCGCAGAGAACGTTTTGAACTGGGTAGAGTACACCAGGGGACGGATTGACTGATGTAAAAGGAACATTCCTGTAGAGCTCCTTGCTGTGCTGAACGTTAGCAGTAGACAGGACTTAAGTTTTCTTGACAAAAAGAGGACAGTAATGAACCACAAACAGAATATACAAAACTTTTGTTTGCACTTCATTGAAAATTTCAGTCTGATTTGGTAAAATTTCTTTGGAGTTCCCAAATTCTGCCCCATCCAGCTGAAGGTGATGTGAGTTTGGTGCACTGTAGTCCATTTTGGTCTTGTTTCTTACAGTAAATTAGGATCATCTGTGAATGTGAAGAGCACCAAGATTTGCACAAGACTTAAATATCTGTATTTATAATAACTTGCGCCCCCTACTCCCATTATGCCCTGATACCTGAAGGCTCCGTAACCACTAAAGGTATCTCTGATGCTCTGCATTTGAATGTTTCGGGGCTGCATAACAAACTCCATTCTTCATTTAAAAGGCCTGACCTTTGTCGTAGCTTTAACTAGATGTGTTACCATGGCTTTTCCACCAGCACACTTTGTATTTGTTGGAGAATTGGATTAAGTAAAACAATTCCTCAGTAATGTTTTAAGTAGTTGCTTCAATGGGTTTGGGTGGCGGCAAAGGATTGAGAGGACAGTAATCCCAAAACAACCAATTTGTCATTGGGGTCAAAGCGATTTCAACTTAACTTTTCTCCTGTGAGTTGATTTTGTTTAACTAGCCTGCTGCATGGACATTAACATTGTGTAATCAGGAATACAATACCTCCAAGTTTTGACTTTCCACCTCCTGACAGCCTGGCAGTACAGTGTCCCAAATCCACTTTGCCAACACTTTCATCTGCATCCATACCAGGGTTTTGTTTTGCTAAATCAAACACCAATATGGGAGAAAGGCTTTAAATGTTGAGTGATGAAGGAAGTAAAACTAAGTTGAAGTAAAAAATAAAAGTGTAGGGGAGCCATAGGAGTTATAATAAAAGAATATAAACGATTGTTTTATTTCAGTAATTTTAACACAAAAATAAAATTAAAGGAGGCAATCAACTTGAGAATTTAAAATAAAAAGATTGTGTCTAGTGATGCAGTTTTGCACAGTACATAGGAAAGTACAAGAACAGAAAAATCTCCACTCCCTCAATGTTCCATTTATGTTACCACTACTGAGCTTTGTCTCTAAGTTAATGTTGATACTGTTTTTCATCAAGGTCTTGCAGTTGTCTCAAGGGTTTCATTTATCTTTTGGAGTGGGCATGGAGACTGGGAGAACTTGGGTATAGGCTTCGAGCTCGCAAGGATGAGGTTGCACTGGTTCAGCTGGTGCTTCTTGTGAACTCCTTTCTGGACAGCGAACATTTGGAGATTGGGGGAGGTTTTATTCTGCTGAAGTTTATACGTCTATCATCGGGGAATCATTGTTTACAAGGCCACATCAAGACAGGTGCGATTCATTAATGGTATGCTTCCTCTGCTTTGCAGCAGATCAAAGTGATTCCTACATTTTAAAAGGGAGATAAAACAAGTCCAAGGAACTATAGACCAATTAGCTTAACTTCGGTGGGAGAAAAGATAATGGAATCCATACTCAAAAATATAATAGAGAAACATTTAGAAACCAAAAATATAATAAAGAGTAGTCAGCACGGATTTCAAAAGGCTATACCCAAGTTCTCCCAGTCTCCATGCCCACTCATGCTTGCCCAACCTTATTGAATTCTTTGAAGAAATAACAAAGGGTAGATAAGGGTAATGTAGTAGATGTAATATATTTGGATTTTCAAAAGGCTTTTGGTAAGGTACCGCATTGTAGACTTATGACTAAGGTCAGAGCATGTGGAGTCGAGATAAGTAGCAGAATGGATAGCAAGATGGCTACAAAACAGAAAACAGAGAGTAGGGGTTAAAGGTAGTTACCCAGACTGACAAAAGGTGAGAAGTGCTGTTCCACAAGGATCGGTGCTGGGATCAGTGTTGTTCACCATTTACGTAAACAATTTGGACTCGGAATCAGAAGTACAATTTCAAAATTTGCGGTCGACACCAAATTGAGCGTTATGGTTAATACTGAGGAGGACTGCGACAAAATACAGGAAGATATTAATAAACCTGCAGAATGGGTATGTAATTGGCAAATGAATTTCAATGTAGATAAGTGTGAGGTGTTACATTTTGCTAGGAAGAATAAGGAGGATACATAATGGTCTAAATGGAGTAGAGGAATCTGGGGCTACAGATACACAAATCACTAAAAGTAGCGACACAGAATAATAAGGCCATAAAACAGCAAACAAAGCACTTGGGTTCATCTCTGGAGGGATAGAATTGAAAAGCAGGGAAGTTAAACTTGTATAGAACCTTGGTTAGAGCACACTTGGAGTACTGTGAACAGTTCTGATCTCTGTGTTATAAAAAGGACATAGAGGCATTGGAGAAGGTGCAAAAAAGATTTACTAGGATGATACCAAACCTGAGAGGTTATACCTATCAGGAAAGATTGAACAAGTTGGGGCTCTTTCCTCTAGAAAAGAGAAGACTGAGGGGTGACCTGTTAGAGGTCTTTAAGACTATGAAAGTGTTGATAGCATAAATGTAGAGAAGATGTTTCCACTTGCAGAGGAGACCAGAACTAGGGGCCATAAATATAAGATAGTCACTAATAAATCCAATAGGGAATTCAGGGGCAATTTCTTTACCCAGAGTGTGGTTAGAATGTGGAACTCACTACCACGAGGAGTGGTTGAGGCGACTAGCATTGATGCATTTAAGCTAAATAAACATACGAGGGAGAAAGGAATAGAAGGATATGTTGATGGGGCTAAATGAAGAAGGGTGGGAGGAAGCTTGTGTGGAGCATAAACACCGGCATGGATCTGTTGGGCTGAATGGTGTATTTGTGTTGTGCATTCTATATAATACCTGCACAAGAGAGAAAGGTAGCATAAATGGAGCTGAATAGGACAGAAAGGTAAAACTTTAGGAGAGGAGGAATATAGGAATAAGACAAAGATCCTGAAGAATCTGGAAAGCAGAAAAGATGGTGGAGAGAGAAAGCAAAAGAAGTAAAGTATGTTATTTAACAGCAACTTAGTCAGTCAAGCCTGCTGTCACTATCCACCATCACTCTGGCTCCAGACTCCTATCTCCATTTCTCAAGCTCTGTCTCAAAAGATTTCCTTAGCTACACATAGCTTTTGCCTGCAACTTGTTCATTTAAATTGCTTCTTCCTCTGTGTGACTATTTGTATAGCTGCTGCTGTAGATCCGCGCCCTTCTATCTCCCTGTTCGTCAGCTTCCAGTCCTGACCTGTTCCACCGTCTGTCCACCCATTTCCTCCAGCCTTAATCAACCGTACTCGACTCTCCCGGCCCCCTCATGGTTTTACTCCTCCACCTCTCTCTAGTTGCCAGCTGACCTCATCTCTTACAGCCGAGACTCCAGTCCCCTGGACAAATCTGTGGCTTGTCTTTGTTTGGCCCTAGATATTCTCCACCAAACCCACTGTGGCTCTCCCAAAGCAGCAATCCCAACTCATTTCCTTATCCCAAAAACAACAACGTTGTGCAAATAATAGGGTAATAATAGTGGGGGATTTCAACTTCCCCAATATTAACTGGGATACTCAGAGTGTAAAAGGCTTAGAGGGTACAAAATTCTTAACGTGCATCCAGGAGAGCTTTTTGAGCCAGCATGTAGAAAGTCCTACAAGAGAGGGGGCGGTACTGGACCTAATTCTAGGGAATGTGGCCGGCCAAGTGGAAGAAGTGCTAGTAGGTGAGCACTTTGGTGACAGTGACCATAATTCGGTGAGATTTAAGGTGGTCATGGAAAAGGATAGGGAGGGGCCGGAAATAAAGGTTCTAAATTGGGGGAAGGCTGATTTTAATAGGATAAGGCAGGATCTGGCCAAAATGGACTGGGATCAGCTGCTTGTAGGAAAATCTGCATCGGAGCAATGGGAGTCTTTCAGAAGGGAGATTGAGACCATACAATGGCAACATGTTCCCGTAAAGGTCAAGGGTGGTTCCAAGAACTCCAGGGAACCTTGGATGTCAGGGGATATACGAGAATGGATTAGGAAAAAAAGGAGGGCTTTTGGCAGATACAAAAGGCTAAAGACAGAGGAAGCCCTAGAGGAGTACAAAAAGTGCAGGGGGATACTTAAAAAAGAAATTAGGAGATCAAGGAGGGGCCATGAAATAACACTGGCGAGCAAAATAAAGGAAAATCCTAAGATGTTTTATAAGTATATTAAGGGTAAGAGGATGACTAGGGAAAAAATAGGGCCCATTAGGGACAAAAATGGCAATCTGTGTGTGGAGCCGGCAGATGTAGGAGGGGTTCTAAATGAATTTTTTGCATCTGTTTTCACTATGGAGAAGGACGATGTAGACATAGAAATACGGCAGGGGGACTGTGATATACTCGAACATATTAACATCGAGCGGGAGGAGGTATTGGCGGTTTTAGCAGGCCTAAAAAATGGATAAATCCCCAGGCCCGGACGAAATGTATCCCAGGCTACTGTGTGAGGCAAAGGAGGAGATTGCGGGGGCTCTAACACATATATTCAGAACCTCTCTGGCCACAGGGGATGTGCCAGAGGACTGGAGAACCGCTAATGTAGTACCATTATTCAAGAAGGGGAGTAGGGAAAAACCGGGGAACTACAGGCCAGTGAGCCTAACATCAGTGGTAGGAAAATTATTGGAAAAAATTCTGAAGGACAAAATTAGTCTCCACTTGGAGAAGCCAGGATTAATCAGGGATCGTCAACATGGCTTTGTCAAGGGAAGATCATGTCTGACTAATTTGATTGAATTTTTTGAGGGGGTGACTAGGCGTGTGGATGAGGGTAACGCAGTGGATGTGGTATACATGGATTTCAGTAAGGCCTTCGATAAAGTCCCCCACAGGAGACTGGTCAAGAAGGTACGAGCCCATGGAATCCAGGGTGCCTTGGCACTTTGGATACAAAACTGGCTTAGTGGCAGAAGGCAGAGGGTGATGGTCGAAGGTTGTTTTTGTGACTGGAAGCCTGTGGCCAGTGGGGTACCACAGGGATCGGTGCTGGGTCCCTTGCTGTTTGTGGTCTACATTAATGACTTGGATATGAATGTAAAAGGTATGATCAGTAAGTTCGCTGATGATACAAAAATTGGTAGGGTGGTAAATAGCGAGGAGGATAGCCTCAGTCTGCAGGATGATATAGATGGGTTGGTCAGATGGGCGGAACAGTGGCAAATGGAATTTAACCCGGAAAAGTGCGAGGTGATGCACTTTGGAGGGACTAACAAGGCAAGGGAATACACAATGAATGGGAGGACCCTAGGCAAGACAGAGGGTCAGAGGGATCTTGGTGTGCAAGTTCACAGATCCCTGAAGGCGGCGGAACAGGTAGATAAGGTGGTAAAGAAGGCATATGGGATACTTGCCTTTATTAGCCGAGGCATAGAATATAAGAGCAAGGAGGTTATGATGGAGCTGTATAAAACACTGGTTAGGCCACAGCTGGAGTACTGTGTGCAGTTCTGGTCGCCACACTACAGGAAGGATGTGATCGCTTTGGAGAGGGTGCAGAGGAGATTCACCAGGATGTTACCAGGGCTGGAGCGCTTCAGCTATGAAGAGAGACTGGGAAGATTGAGTTTGTTTTCCTTGGAGCGGAGGAGGCTGAGGGGGAACATGATTGAGGTGTACAAAATTATGAGGGGCACAGATAGGATGGATACTAAGGAGCTTTTTCCCTTCGTTGAGGGTTCTATAACAAGGGGGCATAGATTCAAGGTAAAAGGCGGGAGGTTTAGAGGGGATTTGAGAAAGAACTTTTTCACCCAGAGGGTGGTTGGAGTCTGGAACTCACTGCCTGAAAGGGTTGTGGAGGCAGGAACCCTCACAACATTCAAGAAGCATTTGGATGAGCACTTGAAATGCCATAGCATACAAGGCTACGGACCAAATGCTGGAATATGGGATTAGATTAGTCAGGGCTTGATGGCCGGCGCGGACACGATGGGCCGAAGGGCCTCTATCCGTGCTGTATAACTCTATGACTCTATGACTCTAACGTGCATTTATATCGTGCCTTTAATGTAGAAGAACATCCCAAGGCGTAATGAGATGAAAATGGATATCCAGCCAAAGAAGATAATAGGAGTGACCAAAAGTTTGGTCGGTTTTAAGGAGAGTCTTAAAGGAGGAGAGAGAGGTGGAAATGCACAGGGATTTAGGAGGGAGGTTCAGAGTGCAGGGCTTAGATAGCTAAAGGCATGGCCACCAGTGGTAAGATGAGGGATGATGCACAAAAGGCCAGTTGCTCTCTGCAAGGGGCCTGGGGAATATTACAAATGGAATTCCTCACAGGTTAGAAAAATATTTTCCACAAGAACTATGTGCATGATTGGCCTGATGGGAAAGAAGAATGTGTAATGATAGAATCATTGAATAAAATGATACAGCACTGAAGTAGGCCATTTGGCCCATTGTGTATGTGCCAGCTCTTTGAAAGAGCTCTCCAATTCGTCCCACTCCCCTGCTGTTTCCCCATAGCCCTGTAAATTTTTCCCCTTCAAGTATTTATCCAATTCCATTTTGAAAGTTATTATTGAATCTGCTTCCACTACCCCTTCAGGCAGTGCATTCCAGATCATAACAGCTTGCTGCGTAAACATTTTTTCCTCATGTCGCCTACATAAGAGCCTCTGGTTCTTTTGCCAATTACCTTAAATCTGTATCCTCTAGTTACCGACCCGTCTGACACTGGAAACAGTTTCTCCTTATTTACTCTATCAAAACCCTTCATGATTTTGAACACTTCTATCAAATCTCCCCTTAATCTTTTCTGCTCTAAGGAGAACAACCCCAGTTTCTCTTGTCTCTCTACATAACTGAAGTCTTTTCATCCCTGGTACCATTCTAGTAAATCTCCTCTGCACCCTTTCTAAGGCCTTGACATCCTTCCTAAAGTGCAGTGTCCAGAATTTTCCACAGTACTCCAGCTGGAGCCTAACCAGTGTTTTGTAAAGGTTTAGCTTAACTTCCTTGCCTTTGTACACAATGCCTCTATTTATAAAGCCAAGGATCCCGTATGCCTTTTTAACAGCCTTCTCAACTTGTCCTGTCACCTTCAAAGACTTGTGTACAGACACCCCCAAGTCTCTCTGTTCTTGCACCCCCTTTAAAATTGTACCATTTAATTTGTATTGTCTCTTCTCATTCTTCCTACCAAAATGAATCACTTCACACTTCTTTGCATTAAATTTTATCTGCGATGTGTCTGCCGATTTCACCAGCCTGTCCTGCTAGAGTCTATTACTATCGTCCTCACTGTTTACTACATTTCCGAGTTTCGAGTCATTTGCAAACTGCCCTGTATACCCAAGTCCAGGTCATTAATACATATCAAAATGAGCAATGGTCCCAACTGCCCAATGGAGGAGACTACTGCACAGTTCCCTCCAGTCTGGAAAACAACCGTGCACTACCATTCTCTGCTTTCTGTCCCTTAGCCAATTACGTATCCACGCAGCTACTGCCCTTTAATCCCATGGGCTTCAATTTTGCTAACAAGTCTATTTTGTGGTGCTTTATCAAATGCCTTTTGAACTGGTCCCCAGATGAGGTACTAATGTTTGAGGAGCTGTCATGCCTCTCTGAGCAATTAAATCGTTTGGAAGCAAATACCGTCAGACCCTTTTAATCAAATGCGTCACCAAGATTCAACCATTCTTTGAGGCCAAATCTGATAAAGTGTGAGCTGATGCATTTAGTGTATTGGGGAACTTAGCCAAGTGTGTAAACGGGGATTCCAAAACTTACTTCTTCTACAGATTCATTTGAACCTGGTTCGCTTGTTGTTCCACCTGAATGAAAATAGCAAAGAGGTCACTAGATTTTGTAACTTATCATTACCTTGGTCACCTCACTTAGGGTAGCACACCCTGCCTGAACTACAGAAAGTGACTGAGATGTTTCAATTTATTGGAGACTTCCCTAACAGGATCAACTGTCCTCCTCTGATGACCCGCAGGCTGAGCTCAGAACAAATGCAGTCACCTTTTCATGTTTCCTTTTCCAATGTTTGGAGGAGCATTTCCAACCTGCACATAGGGTCATATGAAAGAACAGATGCAAATTCTACTGCTGTTGTCAACCATCAGACTGAAGCCAACACAGGCACTGATCTTCCGCCACCTCCTTGGAAGTGAATTGTTGGTAATTTCAAAATGATGTTTTATGCTGTTTCTTTATTATGAAATAAATAGAATTCCTGTTGAGACATTGTAATTATTGGTTGACCTTCAGACAGTACAGGCCCCACTGTTGTGTGATTGGGAACAACAATTCCCAATGCACGCACACATAATCCTGACATTAGGGACAGATCCTGCCTCTTAGTCCATGGAATTTGTCTCAGTATCTTGGTGTTATTGTATTTAACAGAAACAGTTCCCATTATCTAACACAGAGTACAATGGAATAAATTAACTGCACATACCAACGAATGGGCAGAACCCTACCCTGTATTGGTGATTTGAACACCAAAGCCCCGGTGCTGGACAGGTGCATCACACCCAAAGTGAGCAGCAGCCCAATTTGGTGTCCTGGGATCCTTGCTGCTCTCATCCCTTAAACCCTCTGTTCTGAGGAGAGTCTTGGCACAAAACTGGCAGTTTTTTGAGACACGTCTGGTGATGCAGCTTAAAAAGGGAATACAGCTTCCAAAAAAGAGAGACCACCATAAGAAGTGGACACAGTCCTCAAAAACAAGTTAATCCCCTGAAAGAGGGAGATGTGGTACACAGGTTGTATCACATCTCCCTCAAGTTCAGACATCACCCGCTCCAAACCCCCGAAGTTCAGGCATTACTTTATGTCTCGTTCAATATGTATTACTTTTAGTGCCTTATGCAGTGTCTTTGTTTAGTATTTATTACTTTCAGTGCCTATTACTGTGTCTCGTTCAGTATGTATTACTTTTAGAGCCTATTATTCTGTCTCGTTCAGTATTTATTACTTTTAGAGCCTATTATTCTATGTCTCGTTCAGTATTTATTACTTTTAGAGCCTATTATTCTATGTCTCGTTCAGTATTTATTACTTTTAGTGCCTATTATTCTATGTCTCGTTCAGTATTTATTACTTTTAGAGCCTATTATTCTATGTCTCGTTCAGTATTTATTACTTTTAGAGCCTATTATTCTATGTCTCGTTCAGTATTTATTACTTTTAGAGCCTATTATTCTATGTCTCGTTCAGTATTTATTACTTTTAGAGCCTATTATTCTATGTCTCGTTCAGTATTTATTACTTTTAGTGCCTATTACAGCCAATGGCTCGTTCAGACTCTGTTCCCCCTCTGTTGCTCCACCCTCTCTGCCCCGGAAGTGCTGACGTCTCCAGGTACCGCCACTTGGTCTCGCTGCAAGATGTCGGATCCGGGCAAACAGGACATAACCTCCATCTTCAAGCGGCTCCGCTCGGTCGCTAGCAACAAGGTGAGGCTTGACAGCGGTCAGCCACCCCGCCGGAGCAGCGAGGGGCGCCGGGCGAGCGGCGTTGGGCCAAAGTGCGGATATCTATCTGCTCGGTATCTGCGGCTTCGGACCGGGGCTGAAGTGACACGTCGCACTCTTGAGGCTGGACTGGGCCTGCAGAGGCCGGGCAGGAGAGGGGGTGAAGGCCGCAGCAGGACAGGGCAGGGATTAATGGGAATTAATACCCGACCAGTGGCTCCACATACAGGCATTTATATCCAATATGTGAAAAACTGGGGACGGTTTTGTGTGTAGGTCTGCTGTCAGCAGTCTCAGCTTTAACAGCTGTTGTAAATTATGAAGGGGGGAGATTGTGGAATTGAGGGAAATCTTATATGAATTATCGTGCTAAACGACACTGATCATGCCTAAATCCTGTATGTTATTGATGCTGGAATGTAAGTGTGTAAAGTTTGTGTTTAGATTGAAATTTGCAGTGTGTATTTTATACGTTAAAAGAAACCAAAAATATGATGCAGATCTCATCCAGATATATTAGTTTGATCTGTGCAGATGCCTGCCCCAACAAATGCTTTCTAAACTGCTACCGGTATGTGCATATACCCTTTAGAAATTTTTTCATCCTGTGTATACCAGTGGCTGTCTGATGGTATTGGAATCCTTTGCTGGAAAATTGCAGTGCTTTTAATCCAATTGCAGTATTTAATGGTGACCTTAAATTAATACCCTTTTTGCAGTGACAAGTCCCATATGGAAAATGAATATCAAATGCAGTAGAATTTGTCTATGAAAATCTGATTAAATTGTTGGCAGATTTTTGTGTGTTGTAATGGATATAGTGACCAATCAGTAGATATTGGATTATCTGTTCCTGTTCAGTGTAATCCTGGTAATAAGTGACATTTTTGTCTACTCTAATCTATTGCATGCAACTGGATTGGACTGAGAAATAATTCATGTTTTACATTGTACAGCCAAATAGCCATAAAGACCAGTAAGATCCTAGTTTTAATCCCAAATATGCACTTGTACCAGTAAGGAAATCAAGTGTATTTCATTGAATGTAATGCTGGAATATCAAGTTAAATTAATTGCCTCTTAGTAAGAGATAATTGCAGATTTTTCTAAATTACAATTTAAGGCAATGATTATTGTTTGAACTTTAACCAGTGGAAATTAATCATAAGGAATACAAACTTCTATTGCAGAGGGGAAGAGTCACAGCTGACCACAGTAGGTCAGATGGAAAACAGGACTGTTTAAGCTGGGCACCCCTCTTAGTTACAGGAGAGAATAAGATTTGAATGATTTGTGGCTTGAGTTTAGAGTGAGCTGCATCAGTGAATGAAAAAAATTCTGATCTGCTTTCACATTCTAAGATGTAAAAATCAAAATGTGATCAATAATCTTTTGAGGACAACCCCCCAGGCTTGAAATCAAGGGGAGCTTAAGAGCCAGTTGTTTCCTTCAGCATCCTGTGTTTGGGAAGGGGGGTGGGAAATGTTGGATTTGTAGAGTAAAGTTTTAGATCTTGCCCAACCTGGGTTTTGAAGTACCATTGTTAACAAATCAGTAGCCTGTAATGGTTTAACCTGTCAAAAGATAATCTCACATTACTGCAATTTAATCAGGATGTTTTGGTAATGTAGTAAATTGATGCTATGTAGTATTTGATACTATGGACCGGGGTGGGGGAAATACAGGTTTGATTTCCCCCACTTTTGAGTTTCTGCTCTTAGCTGTAGTGCTGTTATAGTTGCTGAACAAAAGCTGAGTAGTTCTGTGAGGTAGGAAGGGAGAATCATTGTTGAGCTACTATAACAGGGTTGGCACAGCATTGGCACAGGCTGGTAAGCAGGTTGCCCAGTTCTCTGCTTGATTTTTGATGGCATGTGGCTTAGAGAGAAAGAAGAGAACTTTTATTATCCTCAAAAAAAAAAATCAAAATATTTAGAGTACAAATCTAAAGAATCCAGTTTGATCACAATAAATTACTGAGTTGTTCCATTGTATATTCCCATAGCGTTATTCCCATTGGGGGCTGGGTAACATAATCTGAAGGGAAGAATTTTACCTGTAATTTTGCAAAAGTACACTTTGGACTGACATAGAAAAGGTACTTAATTCCTCAGAAGGAGAGATGCTTGTTGTCTTGGTGTACACCTGGAGTACTGTAATAAAGACAGAAAATGCTGGAACTACTCAGCAAGTCAGAACTGCTGAGTTCTGACGAAAGATCTTTGACCTGAAACGTTAACTCTGTTTCTTTCCCCACAGATGCTGCCTGACTTGCTGAGTATTTCCAGCATTTTCTGTTTTTATTTCAGATTTCCAGCATCCGCAGTATTTTGCTCCCAGGGTACTGTGTACAGTTTTGGTCTTGTTATCCAAGGAAGGATATACTTGCCTAAGAGGCGGTGCAACGAAGGTTCACTACATTGATTCTGGGGATGAGAGGGTTGTCCTGTGAGGAGAGGTTGAGTAGAATGAGCCTATACTCTTTGGAGTTTAGAAGAATGAGAGATGATCCCATTGAAACATATAAGATTCCGAGAGGGCTTGACAGGGTAGATGCTGAGGGGTTGCTTCCTCTGGCTGGAGAGTCTAGAACTAGGGGCATAGTCTCAGGGTAAGGGGTCGGCCATTTAAGACTGAGATGAGGAAGAATTTCTTCACTCGGAGGGTTGCGAATCTTTGGAATTCTCTACCCCAGAGGGCTGTGGATGGTCAGTCGTTGTGTATATTCAAGACTGAGAGAGATAGATTTTTGGCCTCTAAGGGAATCAAGGGATATGGGGGTCGGACGGAAAAGTGTAGTTGAGGTCGAAGATCAGCCATGATCTTATTGAATGGCGGAGCAGGCTTGAGCGACCGTATGGCCTACTCCTACTCCTATTTCTTATGTTCTTATGATTCTGGAGTTACAAACAACTTGAACAAATGAAGATGTCAGCAGAATTAGACAGTTGGAATTTGACCACTTTAGTCTTGTGTCACTGGGATGCCAATTAATGCGTTTCAAACTTTATTACTGTTATCTTGCTGAAAATGATAAAGGTGACCTGGCTTAGATGAAAGGGTGATAAAGGCAGTGATGTTGACAGTATATGCCCCTGTTTAACTTGTACTACCTTTAAAATTTAATTTTGAGCAGAACCAGCTGGAAGATTAATTGTGAGTTTGTTGTTTAGTGTAATGAGAAATAATCAGAAGTTGGTTGTCAGGAATTCTATGTCCAACATATATTTGTATCACATTTAATGTAAAACCGATTAAATATTTTCCTATATTTTATAGTTTTGAAATCCTAATTGTGGAAATCACATAGGGAGTGCAGGCCTATTACAATATATTTTTGTAATATTGGCCAAGCCTTGCCTCCCTTTGCTTAAAATTTCTCAATATCAGTTGTTGCAAAATTAGATTAGATTCAATTTATTGAGATAACCCAGTAGAGATTGACACGACATCAGGTTCCACATGTACTCTGACAACACCAAGCTCTACCTCACCGTCACCTCTCTCGATCCTGCCACTGCCTCTGATTTGTCACGCTGCTTGTCCGACATCCAGTATTGGATGAGCAGAAATTTCCTCCAATTAAATATTGAGAAGATGAAAGCCCCGTCACAAACTCCATTCCCTATATAAAGAATGAAGGTGAAGATGCTGATCTTATTAGCAATGTGACCAGTGATTTTGAGGTGTTAAATGTATGGAGTGATCACATTGTTTTACTAGCTACAATTATTCAGCTTTGACAATTAAGTATATTGTACTGTGAATGCAGTAAAAAGCTAGAAATTTGAATTAGTTTTTGAATAATCTTAAGTATTTATATGGCTGCACCTGTTCCCATCTCGGGGCCTATACATGCTGGCAGTAAGCCATCTTTGCAGAGAGTTGAGTCAGCTCACCTAACTTGTTGGGTCATATAACTTGTTTGAGCAGAAAGCCCATTTAATATCATGGTCTTGTTTGCATTTCTATAAAATGATTACATCCTTTATTTACCTTCCTTATTTATATGTGACTTACTTGTCTATCTGTACCCAGTTGAAAAGAAACAGGCGAAGATTATATTCCTGCTCTGAAACAACCAAATGGAGATGCGACCAGGCCCTCCCCACAGGGTGAGGGTCAGTATCACTTTGAGTGGATTTCAAAGCAGCAATGGTTGACGATTCCCTCAGCCAGGGATGACACGTCACAAGGAAATTCAAGTAATGGGAAGGGAAAATACCCTGAACAAACCAATGTCACAGTAGCTGAGCTTCAACAGTTTGGCCATGACTTCTCAGTATCATGTGTTACATGTGATATCATGTTGAATGTTATTTGGGGCACCAACATGACAGCTGCTCAGAGCAGAGGCCAACAGCTGCTGAAAACCACACCAGGTAACCAAGTTTGTGATATGGAACAGTTACCATTAAAATTGAATTTTATATTACAGAAGGAGCCTATTATACCTGTGCTGGGTCTCTGAAAGAGCTATCCACTTGGTCCCATTTCCCTGCCTTTTCCCCAAACCCTTTTAACATTTTCTGTTTCAATTATTTATCCACTGTCTTCTCAAAAGCTATTCTGCTGTTACTACTTTTCTAGTAGGGCATTCCATATACTAACAACCCTCTACATTTTAAAAAAAAGTTCTCCCAAATTCTTCCTTTGTCCTTTTGGTGATTATCTTAAATTTATGTCCTCAGTTACTGGTTTACCAACCAATGGAAATAGTTTTTCCCTATTTTCCTTATCAAAGCCTTAGAATTTTGAACACTGCTATCAGATCCAATCTTAATCTTCTCTGCTTTAGTGAAAGGAACTCCAGGCCCCCAGTCACTCCTTTTACCTGAAGCCCCTCATTCCCGGTGAATCTCTTCTGCATTCTCTTCCTGGCTATGGCATCTTTCCTAAAGTAGGGCACCCAAAACTGGACACAATATTCTAACTGTGACCTAATCAATGATTTGTATAAGTTTAGCATCACCTCTTTGTTTTTGTACCCTATGCCCCTGTTTATAAAACTTAGGAGCCCATATGCTTTCTTTAAACAGCTTTATTAAATTGTTCTGCTACTTTTAAAGATTTGTGTATCTGAACCTCTAAGTCTCTCGGCTTCTATACTCCTTTTCAAATGTTACCATTCTTCCTCCCAAAATGTATTAGCTCATATTTCTCCACATTAAATTTCATCTGATATCTATCTGCCCAATCTCCTAACCCATGTCCTCCCAAATGAATGCCATTTAGAAGTAGAAAACAATAACTTCCGTTACTTAAAAAATGAAATGTGGAATAAACTGAAAATGTTTTGAGATACAATAAATAACTTTTTTTTTCAATTTTCTCCCTCTCTTCCTTAAACTGCTGGCTCTTGCTGGTACCTCACCTACTCTTTATGTGGGAGTCTGGACAATGAATGTTGGCAGGCTATTCAACTGTGGAGGACATCATGAAAAGAAAATGGGCCAGAATTTGCTGTCAAAATAACGGTGAGACTAATGGCGCTCGCCGTTATTTATGTACAAGTGCTACAGCAATTTCAGGCAATGGGCAGATGCACGGTTAAACATGGAAATCTAAAAGTTGCTTTCCAAGTTGTGCTGCTCTGCCGTTAGCTTTGCGAAAATGGCAACTCGCTGTCTGTCTCTCCATTGAAATGCATTGAACAGCATGAAGTTGCTGTATTTGCACGGTAGATAACAACAGTTTGCATTTATATAGCGCCTTTAACGTAGTAAAACGTCCCAAGGCACTTCGCAGGAGCATAATCGGACAAAATTTGACACCAAGCCACATGAGATATTAGGATAGGTGACCAAAAGCTTGGTCAAAGAAGTAGGTTTTAAGGAGTGTCTTAAAGGAGGAGAGAGAGGTGGAGAGGTTTAGGGAGGGAATTCCAGAACTTAGGGCCTAGGCAGCTTAAGGCAAGGCCGCCAATGGTGGAGCGATTAAAATCGGAGATGCACAAGAGGCAAGAATTGGAGGAGCATAGAGATTTTGGAGGGTTGGGTTGTAGGGCTGGAGGAGGCTACAGAGATAGGGAGGGGCGAGGCCAGGGAGGGATTTGAAAACATGGATGAGAATTTTAAAACTGAGGCTTTCGCAGACCAGAAGCCATTGTAGGTCAGCAAGCACAGGGGTGATCTGTGAATGGGACTTGGTGTGAGTTAGGATTCGGGCAGCAGAGTTTTGGGTGAGTTCAAGTTTATGGAGGGTGGAAGATGAGAGGCCAGCCAGGAGAGCATTGGAATAGTCAAGTCTAGAGGTAACAAAGGCATGGATGAGGGTTTCAGCAGCAGATGAGCTGAGGCAGGGGCGGAGACGGGCGATGTAATGGAGATGGAAGTAGGTGGTCTTGTTGATGGAGCGGATATGTGGTCGGAAGCTCATCTCAGGGTCAAATAGGACGCCAAGGTTGCGAACGGTCTGGTTCAGCCTCAGACAGTGGCCAGGGAGAGGGATGTTGTTGGTGGCTAGGGAATGGAGTTTGCAGCAGCGACCAAAGGCAATGGCTTCAGTCTTCCCAATATTTAGTTGGAGGAAATTTTTGCTCAGTCGGACAAGCAGTGTGACAAATCAGAGACAATGGAGGGGTCGAGAGAGATGGTGGTGAGGTAGAGCTGGGTGTCGTCAGCGTACATGTGGAACCTGACATTGTGTTTTTGGATTGAATCGCCGAGGGGCAGCATGTAGATGAGAAATAGAAATGCAAACTAGACTTGCCACACAAAGTTAAGTCTTGTCCATTTCAGTCGAAGTATCCTTTAAACGACATGGTAAGTATTAATTACTGCCAGTCAACACCTCTGGCACTGAAAATTAACTATTACAAGTTTGTGGAGTCTCATTCCTCCAGGTTTAAATTGTTGGAGATTTTAAAAATGTAAAATTTAAAACTTTTTTTAACTTTTCCTTTCTGTCTTTTTCTCTCTCTTAAGCCAATCTTTCTTTCCCTCTCTTTATTTCTCTTTCTGTACCTGATTTGACATTGAATTCACCCACTCTAATTTACACTTGCTTCTCAGTCCTTGCACTGTTAATTTCACAATCCCTCAATCTGACTGGTTAAGGAGATACACAGTTGCTTGCCTGTTCACTTGGGTCCCTGATGCTCTGTTTTCCTTGCTGCGAAATTTTCACCTCGCACTTTCAGCAACTTGCCATGTAAAAAATTTAAAAACCTGAACGTGCAAGGGCTAGTCTAAATAACAGCAAACGCTGTTAGATGCCTTGCCACAGCAAATTATGGCCCAGTGAATCTTTCTCCTTGTCTTCACAGAGAACAAGAGAAACTCGGAAGTTTTTTTTTAAAGAAAAGAGCCATGCAAACACATATTTGGTGGGCCAGTATTTGAGTCACATTTTCCCTACATCAGTTAGCGATACTTTTCAGTTTATCTTCATTTTCAACATGATTTGAGAAAGTGCCTAGTCTCTCTCCAGCATCTTCCCCTTATGGTCCAGGATCTTGCTCTGTGTATAACTGTAGGGGTCAACCCCTTTATCACCACTCTGTGGTTGGTGTTAAGGGTTGATATTTCATTGTGTTGTATATACAGACTTGTTAAACTGAGCAATTGTAAATTTTGGTACTGGAAGACTCATATTGGATTCAAAATCACTAACTGTTGGAGTTATCACTATAGACACACAACAGGACTGATTTGTATCACATTAACTGCACAATAAGAATGTTTTGGATGCATCCTAAAGGATTCTTAGCTATCTTAGATTCTGATAAATGTGATGTCCAGCACTGACATGGGTTAAAATACCTCAGGAATACAATAACACTATTACTGATTTCTGGGGTATGAAATTGGTCTATATTTTAAACTTAATCAGAACATTTTATTTTACCTATTAAAGAAATTATAAACATTTTAACCAAAGAAAATTCATAAGTATGTGTGTTGAAGTACTTTATTAGGAGGGTGTAAAATTGGATCCGAAAGTGTAATTCTGAAACTATGACCTGACCCTGGCTTGATAATATCTGACTGAAGTAAGAACAGTTGTTGTCCACGCTGACTCATTGGGCATGATTTTATCTCTGAGCTGGGTACCCCACGCGTCCATAGATATTTGCTTGGGGAACCCAGAAGTCAATCTGCGATCGCAACTCAATTGAGGACAAAGCAGCCCGCTTGATTGACACCCCATCCACCACCCTAAACATTCACTCCCTTCACCACCGGCGCACAGTGGCTGCAGTGTGTACCATCCACAGGATGCACTGCAGCAACTCTCCAAGGCTTCTTCGACAGCACCTCCCAAACCCACGACCTCTACCACCTAGAAGGACAAGAGCAGCAGGCACATGGAAACAACACCACCTGCACGTTCCCCTCCAAGTCACACACCATCCCGACTTGGAAATATATCGCCGTTCCTTCATCGTCGCTGGGTCAAAATCCTGGAACTCCCTTCCTAAGAGCACTGTGGGAGAACCTTCACCACACGACTGCAGTGGTTCAAGAAGGAGGCTCACCACCACCTTCTCGAGGGCAATTAGGGATGGGCAATAAATGCTGGCCTCACCAGAGACGCCCACATCCCATGAACAAATTAAAAAAAAAAGTATTTGTGCTTCCGGGTTTCCCATGCACCAGGCAGCCAGATTGACAGACTGGCTACCTGCCGGAAGGGAAAGGAGCTGTGAATCAGAGAGGGGGGCGGGAGGGAGAGAGAGAGAGATCATGGGCCCTGGAAAAAAAATTGGAGGTGGGGGAACATGGATGACATCGGGGGTCCGGTTGGCATCGGGGTGGGGGATGGTTTCCAGTCAGCATCGGCGTTGGGGGTGGGGGGGTCGTCCAGCCAGCATCAGGATCGGTGGGGGGGGAGGGGGTCCAGCCAGCATTGGGATCAGGGGATGGGCGGCCGATCGCAGGGTTCCTGTCGGCCAGGTGAGCTTGCTGGGCCTCTGGGCCCACAAGCAGTGCAATAAAGGCACTCACCTCATGGATCCAGCCCTTCCCGCCTGCTTTCACCTGACATGAATCGGAAGTGATGGGAAACCCGAACAGTTAAGATTAAATTCATTTTACTTTTGTAATACACAAAATATTGAAATAGTTGAGGTACTTAATGAGGAACATTGCCCCTTTAAGTATCGGCCTGCCGGCTTTAAATGGGGGTGTGACTTCTGGGTGTCTGTTGTGCACACGCATACAAACCTATCTGGGTCAAACTCTGAAGTAGCCGCATTGGAACCGTGACGCACTCCCACTCCAAAAAAGTTTTATTTTAACCTCCCACCTGCCCCCAACCCACCCGTTCTTGGGGGTTAGAACTACCCCCATTAAGACTGATCACTTGATCAAGGTACCCCACCCAGTAAGAGAGAGGATCTGTGAGCGAGCTTGGCCCACTCTTGCTGTTCTGTCGGATGTGGTTCTATGTTGCAGTACTCCATTCTTTCCTCCTTCACCACCCAACCCACAATCTGTGCTACAAGGCCATTTTGACCATAAGCAATTTCTTGTCAGATGATGCATTTCCTGCTAAATGAGGATACCATTCTCCCATTCTAATTACCTTTTCTCACCCTGTCCCCATATCCCTCTATTCCCTTCTCCTCATGTATGCATCCAGCCTCCCTTAAATGCATCAATGCTATCTGCTTCAACCACTCTGAGGCGGCGAGTTTCACATTCTCTCCACTATGTAAAGAAATTCCTCCTAAATTCTTTATTTGATCTGTTAGTGACTATCTTATATTTATGCCCCCTTGTTTGAACTCACCCCCAAGTGGAAACAGTGCTCCACCCTATCGAACCCTTTCATAATTTTCATAAGACCTCTATCGAGTCTTCTCTTTTCCAGAGAAAAGAGCCCCATCCTGCTCAATATTTCCTGATAGTTGCATCCTCTCAATTCTGTTAACATCCTTATAAATCTTTTCTGTACTTACTCCAGTGCTTCAATATCCTTTTTATAACATGGAGACCAGAACTGCACACACTACACCAAGTGTGATCTAACCAAGGTTCTATATAAATTTAACATTACCTCCCTGCTTTTGGATTCTATCCCTCTAGAAATGAACGCCAGCACTTTGACTGCACACTTTATGGCCTTATCAACTTGTATTGTTGTTTAGTCCTAGCGACTGCTACTGTTTTAGCATAGTTCTAGTTTTTCTGGTCTGCAGCTTTCAAAGACTGCTGCCTGGGCTCAGACAGTATCAGGAAATTTTCTGTTACTATTGATACAGAAAAATCATTAACCAATTCTCTATCCTTTTGCCCTCCCCCACCTCTCAACCACCATTCCAATTTGGGTTGTCTTGTGACGGTATCCTCTGTTAATTGAATATTAAACTCTCACATTCACTCATAACTCTGTATCTTTAAAACCTGTAATCAGATTCCCTTTAGAAGCATTCAGTAATCTCTGTATAATATATATGCAGAATACTGAAAGTCCTGGCAAAACAGGATATGTTTAGTAGACTTGAGATGACTACTCTTATTTTCCTTTGAAATATCGTTCCCTTGTAATGCCATATAAAGCCATGTCAAAAGTATTGGCTAAAGTAAATGTTTTGAATAACTGGGAAATGAAAAATCCTGACAAACTGGAGTCACTCCACTCACTGCCTCTGATTTGTCACACTGCTTGTCTGACATCCAGTACTGGATGAGTAGAAATTTCCTCCAATTAAATATCGGAAAGACCAACGGCATTGTCTTCGTCCCCTGCCACAATCTCCTTTCCCTAGCCTCTGATTGCACCCCCTCCTTGGCCACTGTCTGAGGCTGAATAAGACTGCTCGCAACCTTGGCATCCTGTTTGATCCTGAGATGAGCTTCCGACCCCATGCCCTCTCCATCATCAATACCACCTACTTCCACCTCCGTAATATGGCCTGTCTCCTCCCCTGCCTCAGCTCATCTGCTGCTGAAACCCTTATCCGTGCTTCTGTTACCTCTTGACTCGACTATTACAATGCTCTCCTGGACGGCCTCCCATCTTCTACCCTCCGTAAACTTGAGCTCATCCAAAACTCTGCTGCCTGTATCCTAACTCGCATCAAGTCCTGTTCACCCATCATCCCTGTGCTCGCCGACCTACATTGGCTCCTGGTCCGGGAATGCCTCGATTTTAAAATTCTCATCCTTGTGTTCAAATCCCTGCATGGCCTCGCCCCTTCCTATCTCTGTAACCTCCTTCACCCTGCAACCCTCCAAGAACTCTGCATTCCTCCAATTCTGGCCTCTTGTGCATCCCCGATTTCCTTCGCCCCACCATTGGCAGTCGTGCCTTCAGCTATCTAGGCCATAAACTCTGGAATTCCCTCCCTAAACCTCTCCACCTCTCTTTCCTCCTTTAAGACACTCCTTAAAACCCACTTCTTTGACCAAGCTTGGTCACCTGTCCTAATATCTTTTTATGTGGTTAGGTGTCGAATTTTGTGCGATAATGCTCCTGTGAAGCGGCTTGGGACGTTTTACTATGTTAAAGACGCTATATAAAAGCAAGTTGTTGTCGTTATTGTCTTGATCATCGCATGTACAACTTTTGAGTGATTCAATTCCATTCCATATGTGGTCAGAATGCATTTCAATTTTATACTTTTTTTTTGTCAGTATTTTCTTGCTGAATTTTGCTTTTGACCTTTTAGTTAAAAGGGTGACATTTTGGAAAGTACATAGTACAGTTAATTTTGCACATGTATGCTTTATAACTCACGACATCAAGGTTCTAAAAGGTGATTTTTACATTTCAACAATGTGTTAAAGTTGTGTAAATCCAGAGTCAAGCTGGGCTCTGCCTCCGAATTTGCACTATAGAACGTTAATGTTGGTACAAAGTGGTTTCAGTTTGGATCATGTAAGTGCATCCTAAATCTGTTGGTTCTAACATAAAATGAACAATATTACAACAACAGTGTGCATTTATGTAGTGCTTTTAATATATAAAAAAATGACCAAAGACATGCGAGGAAAACGGACTCCGAGCAAAAGGAGTGTTTTAGGAGGGTTAAAAACTTGGTCAAGGAGGTGGATTCTAAGGAGGATCTTAAAGGAAGAGAGGAAGGTGGAGAGCTGAAAGGGATTAGGGAAGGAAACCAGAAAGTGGGACCTAGACAGGTGAAGGCATGGTTGCTAATAGGATGAATGGAGGGTTGAATGCACAAGAGGCCAGAGTCTGAAGAATGGGGATTTTTTGGTGGGGGGGGGGGGGGTATGTGGAGTTGGACATGTAGGATTGCATGAGGTTACAGAGATGGGGCAAGACTATTAGGGATTTAAAGATTATTAGAACAACTACAAATCACTTAATTGATTTGGAAAATAAGGTAGCATTATACAGGCAAAAACAAAGTATAAATGTTCACCGGTCTGAAAGGCTGGTCTAAACTCCACGTCTTAAACTGAAATAAGGTTTAAAATTTGAATTGAATCTAGACTCTGCAAGTTTGGCAATGCTCTGCTGGCACAGTGTTCATTGAAGAATCTACTAATCAAATGAAGGAAAATATGATTTGCAGTATAAAAGTAACAGAATAATGAAGTCAGAAGTGATTACAAGGTAGTCATCTCATCAAGGGCTTCATATGATGCCACAAACACTGAAAGCAAAACTCAAGCAGTTATCTTTGAAATTACTCCTATGTGTCATACTTGTAAAGTTATGTATTCTGTGGAGTTCCTGGGAGCTGAGCTTAATTGCAATTTTTGCTGCTTTATTTTGCTTTTTTCCTTGGTATGTAAAATTTATTTTGGTATTTCTGGTGGCTTAATCTGTTGACATACTGTGTTGCACAGTGGTAAGAAACAGGTTTGTTGCTGATCACAGATGAAATATCGGTGGGGTTTGGGGGAGATTGAAAAGATGCAAGATACTTCTTGATGAGGAGAAAGTACAAACCAATCCTTGGGAGCTTCCTCGAGGATGGTTACAAAGTGTCACTGGCCTTGGAGAAGGTGCAGTCTCTGCTTTCTGTGTCAATAAATAGTGCCTAAATTGAGGGAAACTTAAAGACAGACAGAAACAATGTCCTCAATATTAACCCACCCCCCCCAACATGATGGGCGAAAGAGGGTCGTGGAGCAGGGGGGGGTTAAAAAATGAAATGCGCGGGACACGACCCCAACCCACCTTTTTACGGCTGTCCGAGTGTCCCGCCGTGGAGGTGTGGGACTCTTAATTAAGATATTTAAATCTGGCTCCTACAGTGCAATTGGGAGCCCGAATTGAAATTTACTGCTGCTGCTGCAGGGTTTCCCAGGCGTTGGGGAAACTCGGCAGTAAAACGGAGGCGGGAGCTGCTGGCTCCCCGATGTAAGTGTCTCTTTCAGCGCTCGTTGTGGGCCTCGAGCAGCCATAGTGTTCCCCCCCCCCCCACCCCATTTGCAGGGGACCATTCCCAAGGGTTCCTGGCTGCGGCCTCCTACTGCTGGTGCTCCCTTCTGCCCGCTGGTCAGTTGTCCATTTGGCCAACTGCTTGGTGGGAGATGGAGCTACAAGATGTTAATGAGGTCCTGCCGTTAAGATCAGCAGGATCTCTGCGTCCCCGGCTTTGCCGGGTTCATCAGCCGTTTTCCGCACCTGCACTCGCCCCGCCTTCCCGTAAATATTGGGGCCGATTTTTTTTTTAAGAAGGTGGTGCTGAAGATAGAAAAATACACCACTCCTTTCTGGATTTTCATGGATCTTGGCATTTGACTTTTTTTCTAATTTTGCTCAGATTGTGTTGAACCCTATACCTACATTCTGCATCTCCGCACTAATACTTCATTACACTAACTTAAATGCACAAATAATGAAAGATTTGTTCATCTCACAATCTTAAAGCCTTCTAGTATTCGTGCATTGTCCATAAATTGATAAACATAGACACAAAATGCTAGTTGTCATGACTTAATTAGGTTTTAACCAATTTTTTATGAGATAATAGATTAAATATAATTTTTAAAAATGACTGATTTTTTAAAACAAAAAATAATTCCTTCTTTCGGTCTACATGCACACACATTGTATTCCTTCTTGGGAGGGAAGCAAATGACCCTCAAGCCTTCTGCCAGTATTGCTGTTGAGCTGGTTCCTACTATTTTTGTTTATGGGGACATCAGCCTGAGGTTTTACTGAAATGTTTACTAGGGCGGATTAAGATACGTATTAACTTAATGAGAAATGGCTAGTGTTGACACTTTTAAATTTAATTTTGCAGGCCTGCTTTGACTGTTCAGCCAAGTACCCTAGCTGGGCGAGTATAACCTATGGCGTCTTTCTCTGCATTGATTGTTCAGGGACACATCGATCACTTGGTGTTCACTTGACTTTTATCAGGTACAGTAGTTTCTAGGACAAACATTATGCTGGCTGTATGAAATACAAAGAATAACCTTTGTCTTTTTAGGATGTGTACTGGAGTGTATTTTTGCTTCCTTCAATATCCAAATTAATGCATGCAATTTTAAATATGTGCAAAAAATAACCTGAAACATTACATACACATTAAGCTGTTGATAAAATTTCAATTATAACACAAAAGCATTATAAGTTTGATTGGGGAACTTTAAAATTCACTTGTCTGCACATTCAGTAATTCTTCTGTTAGTAATGATTGTGACCTATGTAAATGTATAATTTTGCAGTAGACTGAATAGATATCTATTTTAATGCTTCCGATAGGTTTGAGCATCATGTAGGAGCACAGAGTGTCAGCAAAAACCCTCATTATATCCACTGGTGCCAACCTCCCAGTAATGAAGCATGGGAACCCTGTGGCATGATATTCTATCTCACCTACATTCAAAACTGTACTAACCTCATTATACCACCTATTGATAAAAGTATATTTGCTTCAACTGGGAGTTGTCCAAATTGCACTCGGTTTTTTCTCGTAAATCACAGAAGTGCTCAATCGGAACTCAAGGTAGTTGAATACAACAACAACTTGCATTTATATAGCGCCTTTAACGTAGTAAAATGTCCCAAGGTACTTCACGAGCATTATCAAACAAAATTTGACACCAAGCCACATAAGGAGATATTAGGACAGGTGGGTCAGTTTTAAGGAGCATCTTAAAGGAAGAGAGAGATGGAGAGGTTTAGGGAGGGAATTCCAGAGCTTAGGGCCTAGGCAGCTGAAGGCACGACTGCAAGTGTTGGAGCGATGAAAATCGGGGATGCACAGTTGGCCAGAATTGGAGGAGCGCAGAGATCTTGGAGGGTTGTAGGGCTGGTGGAGGTTAAAGAGATGGGGGTGGAGGGGGAAGGCTAGGCTATGGAGGAATTTGAAAACCAGCATGAAAATTTTAAAATCGAGGCATTGCCAGATTGGGAGCCATGCTAGGTCAGCGAACACAGGGGTGATGGGCAAATGGGACTTGGTGCGAGTTAGGATACAGGCAGCAGAGCTTTGGATGAGCACCAGTTTAAGTAGGGTGGCAGCTGGGAAGCCAGCCAAGACAGCATTGGAATGGTCAAGTCTAGAAGTAACAAAAGCATGGATGAGGGTTTCAGCAGCAGATGAGTTGAGGTAGGGGTGGAGAAGGGCGATGTTACAGAGGTAGAAGTAGACTGTCTTGGTGATGGAGCAGACATGGGCTTGGACACTCATCTCAGGGTCCAGTAGGATGCCAAGGTTGCGAAAGGTCTGGTTCAGCCTCAGACAGTGACCAGGGAGAGGGATGGAGTAGGTGGCTAGGGAATGAAGTTTGTCATGGGGATTCTTCCCACTAATTAGTTGGAGGAAATACTTGCTCATCCAGTACTGGATGTCAGACAAGGAACGTGACAAATCAGAGGCAATGGAGGAATCGAGAGAGCTGGTGGTGAGGTGGAGCTGGTACCTGTGGTACCTGACGTGTTTTCAGATGATGTCATCAAGAGGCAGCATGTAGATGAGAAATAGGAGGGGGCTGAGGATAGATCCTTGGGGGACTCCAGAGGTAACTGTGCAGGAGTGGGAAGAGAAGCCATTGCAGTTGATTCTCTGGCTATGACTGGATAGATAGAAATGGAACCAGGCAAGGGCAGTCCCAGACGACGGAGGAGAGGCGTTGGAGGAGGATGGTCAACCGTGTCAGAGGCTGCAGACAGGTCGAAAAGGATGAGGAGGGATAGCTTACCATCGTCAGACGCATAGGATGTCATTTGTGACTTTGAGGGCCGTTTCAGTACTGTGCTGTTTAGAATCATAGAATGGTTACAGCACAGAAGGAAGCCATTTGGCCCTTCGAGCCCGTGCCGGCTCTTTGTAGGTGCAATCCAGTTAGTCCCATTCCCCCGTTCTTTCTCCCTTAGCCCTGTAAATTTTTCCCTTCAGGTATTTATCCAATTCCTTTTTTGAAAGCCACGATTTGAATCTGCTTCCACCACCCTTTCGGGCAACGCATTCCAGATCATAACTACTCGCTGCGTAGAAAAGTTTTTCCTCATGTTGCCTTTGGTTCTTTTGCCAATCACCTTAAATCTGTGTCCTCTGGTTCTCGACCCTTCCGCCAATGGGAACAGTTTCTCCTTATTTACTTTATCAAAACCCTTCATGATTTTGAACACGTCTATCAAATCTACTCTCCACCTTCTCTGTCTGCTCTAAGGAGAACAACCCCAGCTTCTCCAGTCTACCCACATAACTGAAGTCCCTCATCTCTGGAACCATTCTAGTAAATCTTTTCTGCACCCTTTCTAAGGCCGTCACATCCTTCCCAAAGTGCGGTGCCCAGAATGGGGGACACTCTGTGGCCGAACCAGTGTTTTATAAATGTTCAACATTACTCCCTTGCTTTTGTACTCTGTGCCTCTATTCATAAAGCACAGTGTCCCGTATGCTTTTTTAAACCACTTTCTCAACCTGTCCTGTCACCTTCAAAGATTTGTGCACATATACCCCCAGGTATCCCTGTTGCTGCACCCCCTTTAGAATTATACCATTTAGTTTATATTGGCTCTCCTCGTTCTTCTTGCCAAAATGTATCACTTCTCTGGCTACGACTGGATAGATAGGAATGGAACCAGGCAAGGGCAGTCCCATCCGGCTGGACAACGGAGGAGAGGAGTGGGATAAAGATACATTGTTGGGCAGAGTAAAGAGCGCTTTACTCAGTATAGGATGGAGAGCACTGTAGAACTCAGCTTAAAGCATTAAGAACATAAACTTGTATATTTTAAAATGTACTCGTTTTTAAATTTGAGCAAGCATTTAAGTAGAATCCAAACAAAGGATAAGAAAAAAATATACACGTGGAAGAATCTGTGGAATGATCTGTAATCTGCTTAAAAGATAAATAGGAAATGGTTAGATGGCTGAGATGATTTTCACATCATGATGTGACGAGGCATAGAAGAAATTAAAGACCAAAGAGAAACAGAGAATGTGTCAATAGCTGCGGCAGTAGGAGGTAAATCAGGTCCAAAATTGAAACCGGAGAGCTGGCAAAACTGGGTGCGGTCTGATGGCTTGAAGTGTGAGAAAAGCAGTGGCCCAAAGTCCCCAACCAGTATCCAACATGAATGAAGGGTTATACCTGAAACGTTAACTTGTTTGCTCTGTCCATAGGTGCTGTATGTCTCTAACATTTTCTGTTTTTGCTTGATTTCCAACATTTGCAGTGATTTGCTTTTTAAATGAATGAATGTTGAATCTTTTTAAGATATATCCTTCTTTAAGATATATAGCTGCACACTAGAGAATAGAATGTATACAGTCTGTCGTCTACATATTAAAATGCAATGACCACGGTTGGTGCTTTTAATAAACTATGATGGAAAACCCACTTCTCAGCAATGTTGGCTGCTTTTCTCTAATGGGATTTTTTAATCCTTTTTGATTATTTGATCTTCCAGGTCTACAGAACTTGATTCTAATTGGTCCTGGTTTCAGCTGAGATGTATGCAGCTTGGTGGGAATGCAAATGCGGTAAGTAAAAATTTCTCTAAACACTTTCAAAGCCTTGTATTACAATTGGTCAAGTGGTAGTTGGTGACATTGTTTTGTGACTGTTTGTATTCTGTGCTTTTGGTGGCTTTGTTACTTAGAAAAAAAAGTTAACCGTAAAACCTGTAAGCTTAAATTTTTCCGTGTAGAGGGGCTGTAAATGATTTGTTAAGCCAAACAATAGCACAGGGATATTTAACAAACTTGTGTGAAATAAGGTGTCCCAGGTATCCTGGCTACAACATTACACACCACTGGAATTAAATCAGTTTAAGCCCCCGAGTCATGCTAGAGGCGTTGAATCCAGATAGAGAAGATGGCAAAGATCTTAAATTATATTTCTATGATAATACTGTGACCTAAGCAAACTATAAAGAACACAGCTGTACGGATTATTCCACTTGAAGATTTTCTGCGGCATAGTTATGATGATATGGAAGGTAAAACATAAACTGGCTACAATCTCCTTGCGTACTATAGTTGATTTCTGAAGCACCAGTGATGTCATTGAGCTTATTTGACTTACTGATACCAAAATGCTGTAGGGAGGGGAAAAGAATCATACGTAAGACAATATGCTTTAATATTGTACGGTTCTTGTGTGATATTCCTAATTCATAACCTGAAACTGCTCTCTCTACTTTTATTGCCAATGACAGATCTGTAACCAGCACTTCATCTAAGTGTTTTAAAGCTGAAAATTTTCTCTCTAGACTCGACCTACATTTGAAATAACAAAATCTATCATTGTTCTACATGGTGTTTTTAACACTTGGTACTTAAATATGAAAATTTCACCCACCCTTCATTATACTCCAATGAAATCCTAATGACAACACTGTATCCTACAATTGTGACTGTTGCATGATCAAATATATGACAAAATCAATGAAAAAGCAATGTCTATGGTGTTAAAATATTGTCTTGTAGTTGTTCAATAATTAACTTTGATATTCGTACCCTTTGTTTTCATCTGTGAGCATCCTAATCGCACCAATCGCTTTGGTAAGCCCACTGGGTAATATTTAATGCTGTGAGCCTCTAGTTAGCTTGATATCATTGTGTCTTTACAAGCTCAGTACATAGCTATTTCTTGGAACAATTCTGGACAATGGCAGTGATGTATATATGTAATAACATGCTGCAGAAATACATGCACAAAAGCCATTAAGTGCACTGGAAAATAAAGTCCATATTTTTCCTTACTTTGCTGCATGTTTAGTCTTGAATGTATAGTGCAGAAGCAGACAAAAGTAATTTATTTTTATTTTCAATAGAATGCTTTCTTCCATCAACATGGTTGCAACACTAATGATACTAATGCAAAATACAACAGCCGTGCTGCCCTACTGTATAGAGAGAAGCTCAGATCATTGGCGGTGGCTGCAACAAGAAAATATGGAACCGAGGTAAGAATGACTGACAAATTTAATACAAGAGGCACTTCAATTCAGGAAGGTTCAAGGCTGACCAGTGAGACTTGGATAGTTATTTCAAGGTGAAGTGGTAGACATGACCTGGTACCATTGTTTCTCTATCTTCTTTAACAAGTTCAGTACTTAGTTTTTTCTTGTAACGATACCAGACAATGGTGATGTACATATGCAATAGTAAGCCAAGAAATATGTGCAGAACAGCACTACATGCATTGGAAAGTAAAGTCTGAAAGAGGATGTTGGCGTTTACTGTAGTAGTGATGATGTACACCTTAGTGAAGGGAGTATTAATACTGCAACTACCAGTCTAGGACCTGCGGCTACAATTTGGGTTCCAGGCAGGCTGAATTGTGTTTACGTTGCCTGACTGAAACATAACAGCCCTGTTTAGGAGAGAGCTGTTTCAGCACATTCCTGAATATAATTCCTGATTAGAAAGTATGGAAAAGGAGAACTTTTCTCAAAAGTTAAATTAAGGTCAAGTAGATTTACAAAGTGTGCAGGGGGTTCGGTGGATTCCCTGAGCACTTTACAAACAATGTTTGACAACACACTGGATTTGCTGTCTGTGTGGTGTCAAACCGAAGTGGTGTGAGATTACCCCCTCCAGGGAGTCTCCACTTCACTCTAGAGTCAGGTTGGGGCCCCAACTCCAGATTTACCCTGCAAGTTTAGTGTCGATGTGAAGTGACACTAAACTAACAGTGTAAATGCACCCTAAGTGTAACTTGTGGAAATCTGGAATGCATCATCTCACTGATCTTTTATAACATCTGTTTTCTATTAAACAGTTTGCAAGTCACTTAACGCAGTCCCTCTCTGCTTTTTGTATGTGTTGGTTTCCTCCCCCTTTTTTACCAGTCCTACTAAAATGCCTGTTCATCTGTGTTCAATTCTGATGAAAGGTGCACACCTGAAATGCTGTAATTTTTTTTTCTCTTTATGGATGTTGATTCACTTGCTGAGCATTTTCAGCATTTTTTGTTTTTATTTTATAATTAATCAGAATAGATTTCTAAAGATATTGCTGTTCATACAATGAATACTATCAGAACTGGAATGGAGGAGAATCTCCAAACGTGAATAAAAGCAAATGTCTTGAATATATAACTCATCAATTTTTGATGCTCATGTTTCTTTTTGTTGTATGATTCAGCTGTGGATTGATGATTCAGGAAATCCACCTTTGTCCCCTCAGAATAAAGACGAAGACTTCTTTGCCTCACATACTACAGTAAGTTTTTTAATTTGTTTCACAATGGATCAGTACTTTTTTGGTGGGGGTAGCAAGGGGGAAGAGAATGTCATTAAGTTTCTTTAGGCTGAATATTACATCCAAGTGTAATTACTGAGGTGAAGAAATAATGTGACAAGCATTAGATGAACATTGAATTAGAAGCTACTTCAAAGCCAGAAGCTAGCTAACGAAAAGAATTTTAGTGGATTTGACCAACATAACCTGTAAATGGATGAGAGAGGTTGAAGAGTAGAAAGCAGTAGGCATTTGTTAAGAGTTATGTTGGAGTAGGAGAAAGTGTTGAGTGGAGTGCCCTAGGGATTGGTGTTGGGACCACTACAGATTCTAATTTATATTTAATTATTTGAATTCAAAAACTTAATGCAATTGGTCAAATTCACAGATTACTAGGAGGGGTAGCTGAATCTGAGGAGGCAGCCTGAGATCTAGAAAATGAGCTAAGCAAAATATGCAAGGGGACAGAACAATGGCAAATTAATGCATTACTTCACAATGGACAAGAAAAGTGGAAGACACGTGCACTCCGTGATTGATGGGGAAATACCCAAGAATGAGCTTGAGAGAGGCTTGATGCTGATTGGACATGTTGAGCAATCCACAAAGCAAATAGTATGCTGAACTTTATAGCCAAAACAGTAGAGCATAAGTCAAAGGAAGTCATAGTGCTCTGGTCAAATTCTGGTGCCAAGGCACATAGGAAACATTAAAGCACTAGTATGGAAGAATCATGACACTGATCCCTAGCTTCAAAGACATGAAACTTGAAAGGAGGTAGCCTTTGTATGAAAGATAGTAAAGAGTGAATCTGGAAAATACTTCAAACTAAAACATGACAGCAGGTTTCTGGTACACAGATTCAAATTAGTGAAAGGCAAATTTAGGGCTGATATCAGGAAAAAGTTCTTCATGCAAAAAGTGATCAACACATGGGATGGACTTCTAGGTAGAGTGGTGGAGGCATAAATACTGGAATCTTTTAAGAAACAGATGTAGTGATGGAGGGAAGGGACTATAGGACTTTTCTGGATAGATGAGCTAAAGTAAGTAGAATGCCGTTCTTCATTGTAGCTGTCTTGTGAACTAAATGTTGATTAGTTGCCCAAGCTGCACCTCTGCTTCCTGCAATAATCCATTTCATGTAACCTCAGTCAGCATATTCCTGGAATAAAAGCTCCCAGTTCTTCACCAGTAATTGGTTGTCCAAATACAGTCAATTGTGATAGTTATGAAGTTGCATTCTGAATCATTATAGGAGCATAGGAACAGGAGTAGGCCATTCAGCCCCTCGTGCCTGCTCCGCCATTTGATAAGATCATGGCTGATCTGTGATCTAACTCCATATACCTGCCTTTGGCCCATATCCCTTAATACCTTTGGTTGCCAAAAAGCTATCTATCTCAGATTTAAATTTAGCAATTGAGCTAGTATCAATTGCCGTTTGCGGAAGAGAGTTCCAAACTTCTAACACCCTTTGTGTGTAGAAATGTTTTCTAATCTCGCTCCTGAAAGGTCTGGCTCTAATTTTTAGACTGTTCCCCCTACTCCTAAAATCCCCAACCAGCGGAAATAGTTTCTCTCTATCCACCCTATCTGTTCCCCTTAATATCTTATAAACTTCGATCAGATCACCCCTTAACCTTCGAAACTCCAGAGAATACAACCCCAATTTGTGTAATCTCTCCTCGTAACTTAACCCTTGAAGTCCGGGTATCATTCTAGTAAACCTACGCTGCACTCCCTCCCAAGGCCAATATGTCCTTCCGAAGGTGCGGTGCCCAGAACTGCTCACAGTACTCCAGGTGCGGTCTAACCAGGGTTTTGTATAGCTGCAGCATAACTTCTGCCCCCTTGTACTCTAGTCCTCCAGATATAAAGGCCAACATTCCATTAGCCTTATTGATTATTTTCTGCACCTGTTCATGACACTTCAATGATCTGTGTACCTGAACCCCTAGGTCCCTTTGGACATCCACTGTTTTTAACTTTTTACCATTTAGAAAGTACCCTGTTCTATCCTTTTTTGATCCAAAGTGGATGACCTCACATTTGCCGACACTGAATTCCATTTGCCACAGTTTTGCCCATTCACCTAATCTATCAATATCGCTTTGTAATTTTATGTTTTCATCTACACTGCTTATAATGCCACCAATCTTTGTGTCATCGGCAAACTTAGATATGAGACTTTCTATGCCTTCATCTAAGTCGTTAATAAATATTGTAAATAATTGAGGCCCCAAGACAGATCCCTGCGGGACTCCACTAGTCACATCCTGCCAATGTGAGTAGCTACCCATTATCCCTACTCTCTGTCGCCTTTCGCTCAGCCAACTTCCTAACCAAATCCGTACTTTTCCCTCGATTCCATGGGCTTCTATCTTAGCTAACAGTCTCTTATGTGGGACCTTATCAAATGCCTTCTGGAAGTCCATATAAATAACATCCATTGACATTCCCCTGTTCACTACTTTAGTCACCTCTTCAAAAAATTCAATCAGGTTTGTCAGGCACGACCTACCTTTCACAAACCCATGCTGGCTCTCTCTGATTAACTGAAAATTCTCGAGGTGTTCAGTCACCCTATCCTTAATTATAGACTCCAGCATTTTCCCCACAACAGATGTTAGGCTAACTGGTCTATAATTCCCCGGTTTCCCTCTCTCCTTTCTTAAAAAAACGGAGTGACCTGTGCAATTTTCCAATCTAGAGGGACAGTTCCTGAATCTAGAGAACTTTGAAAGATTATAGTTAGGGCATCTGCAATGTGCTCACCTACTTCCTTTAAAACCCTGGGATGGAAACCATCTGGTCCTGGGGATTTGTCACTCTTTAGTGCTATTATTTTCTTCATTACTGTTGCTTTACTTATGTTAATTTTATCGAGTCCCTGTCCCCGATTCAATATAAGTTTTCTTGGAATTTCCGGCATGCTATCCTTTTTCTACTGTAAATACTGACGCAAAGTAATTGTTCAACATGTCCGCCATTTCCCCATTGTCAATGACAATATCCCCACTTTCAATTTTTAAGGGGCCAACACTGCTCCTGACCACCCTCTTTTTCCTAATGTAACTATAAAAGTTCTTTGTATTGGTTTTGATATCCCTTGCGAGTTTCTTTTCATACTCTCTTTTTGTAGCTCTTACCATCTGTTTTGTGACCCTTTCTTGATCTTTGTATCTTTCCCATTCTCCAGGATCTGTGCTATTTTTTGCCTTTTTGTATGCCCTTTCCTTATGTCTTATACTGTCCCATACCTCTTTAGTTGTCCATGGCTGCTTTTTTTTGGCAAGTAGAGTTCTTGCCCCTCAGGGGTATAAACCGATTCTGTATCACGTTAAATGTTTCTTTAAACATTTCCCACTGATCATCAGTCGTTTTACCCATTAACAGATTTGCCCAGTTTACTGTGGACAGTCTCTGTCTTATCCCATTGAAGTCGGCCTTACCCAAGTCTAGAATCTTAGCAGCTGATTCACTTTTTTCCCTTTCAAACACTACATTGAACTCGATCATGTTATGATCACTATTGGATAGATGTTCACGCACAGTTAAGCCGTTAACTAAATCTGGTTCATTACTCATTACTCATTATATCAATTTAAATCAATACATTCTGGTTTGGTAGGTCTATACAGTCTTTTATAGAGTTTTTGAATATTTATAGAGCCAACTAATTGAAATCACCCTACACTCCGAGGGAAGAATCACAATAACAACTGTTAGTATTGATAGTGTTAAAAATGGTACAAGGATCTTTTGTCTAAACATTGTTAATTTTAGTTGAATGTAATTTTATCTTGAGAACTTCAAAAAATCCTGTCCCTGTCCCCTTTCTTTCAACTTGTATGATTTTGGAAAGTGTTCGTAGAGTTTAAAATGGTATATTGAATTGGAATTTCAGGCTGCTGTTCCAAAATGCTGAGAGGTTTGTGTGCTGCATTGCTCACATAATGCACTCTCACATTGTTGTGTAGCATAGGTTAGGGATTTTCTGCAGGCTATTTTTTTTTTACTTTAGGACCAAGGGACATTTGGTCTTGGGGTTACCACTTTTTTTGCACAGTATCGAGTCCAATTCAGGTCACACTCGTGGTCTGAAGATACTGCAAACACAGTAAATTCAATTTAAACTGCGATTCAGGGAACGCTCAGAATTGTAGCGTGATTTTTGTGTAGTTGTGCAGGACTGGTATGTAGACTAGTTCATGATATTAATCAGCTAAAGTGGGGAGCATGGCACATTATCTGGATTACTGAATTTGATCTCGTCTTTGAATGAAAGTTCAGTGCATAGGTATTTCAAATTGAGAAGACTGTACATCAGAACTGTTCAAAAGCTTGCTGCCTTCTCCCCTCTGTCAAGTTGTTTATCAGTAATGTTCAATCAGTCAGTCTCTAATAAAGGGAGTACTAGTGGGAAGTGTAAAGTCAGACTGGAAGGAAGTGTTGAATGGAATCACTCAAGGGTTAGTGTTTGGACCCCAATGATTTCTAATCTACATAAATGACCAGGACATTGAAACAAACTAAGTTGGTCACATTTTAATAGCATTAAATGATTTGCATTTATGTAGTGCAGTCACATTTCTGAAATGTTTTAAAGTGCTTTGCACAATTAACCACTTTGAATTGAGCTTATTGTAGTTATGCAACATCATGCAGCAGCCACTTTAGTGCACACAAAGATTATGCAACTGTAATGAGATGAATTATCAGTTAATCTTTTTTGGATGTTGTTGGTTACCAGTTGTTAGCCAGGATGCCGGGAGAACTCCTAGCTCTTCTTCAAATACTGCTATCAAATCTTTAACATCCATTACTGGAACATTAATTTAAAAAAAAAATTAGAATGCTATATATAGCTAGAACAGTAGAATTAAATGTCCACAAAGGTTATACTGAGGCTTTAGAATGTACAAGTCAGACTATACTCAGAATGCTGTTAAGTTTTCACAGGATCATAATGGATGAGGAAGGCAATTCGACCTATCTTAGTTCATCCACCCAGAATGACACTCAAGCCTCCCATTGGTTCTTAAATTATTCCAGGATTCTTGCCGACCCTACTCTATCTGGGAGTTCATTTTAGATGTTGATCACTGTGTGACGAACAGCTTCCTGATATCAGTCCACGTTTGCCTTTTATTAGTTTGAACCTGTGACTCCTTGTCCTACTCTCTAAATTTAATTTAAAGTATTTGTGTGGATTTACCTTTTACATACTGTTTACTATCTAGACACACCTTCTTTCAAGGCTGAAAAGCTCAAGTCTCTCAAATATCTCCAGTCTCTCCTCATAAATCAGACCACTAGCACCAGGGATCAGTTTTGTCTTGTAGCTCTTCTTGGCACTACATCCAGTGCTTGAATGTCTTACCTGTGCCTTGGCAACCAGAACTGGACACAGTACTCGTGGTGTGGTATGACCAGAGCACTATGCAGTTTGATCATAACTTCCTCTAACTTGTATTCTACTCTTTTTAGTTATATAGTTCAGTATTCCATTGGCTTTACTGATTGTTGCTCTGTATTGATTGGACATCTTGAGTGTCAAGTCTACTAAGACTACTAGGACTCGTTCTACTTCATCCTTAGCTATGTCAAAACCAATTAAGTATGTGTCCTGCGTATTTTTCCTTCCAGTATGTAGTGCATTGCACTTGTCTGCATTACATTTCCATTGTTCTGCCCACTTAAATATTTTGTTGAACTGATTCTGTAATTTCTGAACTGCCTCCTCCAATTCCGCAGCCCCTACTAGTTTATGCAAAATTGACCAGTTTGCATTGTGTTTGAGTCCAGATCACTTATGTAAATTAGAAATGGTCCCAACGTGGATCCCTGCAGCGCCCCACCCATAAAGTACCCCTCACCACGCCAACGTAATGTCTCAAACACATACTCGTTTTCCATGGTTCAGCCAATTTCTTATCCATATTTAAGATTTAACCAAAATCCCCACAGCTTTGAGCTCAACGGCCTATTGCATGGAACTTTAGCAAATGCCTTCTGAAAGTCTAGGTACAACACATTGTAGGGCTTACCACAGGGTACTTGGGATTTCACTTCCTCAAAGAAATCAGTGAGGTTGGTCAGGCACGATTTTCCCCATCTCAATCAATGCAGTTTATTAAGTTGTTATTGTACGGATGATCTGCAAGATTACTGATCAATTTCATTATTTTACATGGGATTGAAGCAAGACTGTTGGACTGTAGTTATCTGTTTCTGGTTTGTCATTCTTTTTGAATATGAGTGTCATGTTAACCTGCCCAATTTACTGGTATAATATCCGGTCACTCCCTTATAATGATTTCCAATGCTTCACGAATCTCCTCCCTCATCTCCTTTAGCAACCTGGGATAATGACCATCTGCTCCATGGGATTTATTGGGCTGGAATTTGCTGGAGCGGGGCATCTCGCCGTGTGCCCACTTATATTTTTTTCCTGCACCCTTCAACTCAAGAATTGTTTTAGCCTGTAAGTTGCTGGGAATTCGAGCTGATAACAGTGCAGTGAAGGCAACAGGGCATCTGGGACCTTGGGGAACGATGTATCTCCTTAACTGATGAGATTTAAGGATTGAGAAATTAACAGAGGAAGAACTGAGAAGGAGGGTGAATTAGAGTGGGTGAATTCAATGTAAAATCAGGTACCGAAAGAGAAATAGAGAGGGAAAGAAAGATTGGATTAAAAGAGTGAAAAAAAAACAAAGGATAAGTAAGAAAAAAATTAAAATTTGAATTTTATAATCAACAACAATTCATTACCTGAAGGAGTGAGATGCCATACTTTTAATTATTCATTTTCTGGGCTAGAGAGGTTGATTGGCGGTACTTATGCTATTAATTACTAGACTTAACTTTCTGTGGTGAGTTTAATGGGCAATTAATGTGCAAATGAAGCAACTTCATGAAACTCACCGAGAGGTTAAGCGCGCGATGCCATTTTCGCGAAGCTAACGGCGGAGTGGCGCAAATCGTCCAGCAACTTGTGGCATTTTGCAATTCACGGGGTACTTCTTCCTCGCCTCAAGTTGCTGGCCGATTTGCACATCAATAACAGTATGCTTTGTTTACACGCCATTATTTTTTCAGCAAAATCCGGCCCATTATTTTTTTTAGCCCTTTTTAGTCTGGCTAGGACTTCAATTAATTTTGCCCAAGTTAACTCTGGGAAGGGTATGTCTTCCCTTGTGAATACTTGGAGGAAGTAATCATTCAGAATACTTAGTATCTTGTGTTCGTCCTCTGTTTAAAGCCTGTTGGTGTATTTTAAATTTCTCATGTCTTCTGTGACTGACCTCTTACTGTTGAAGTATTGAAAGAATTTCTTAAAGTTGTGTTTTGCATGTGCTGCCAAGCTTTTCCGTAGGTCTCTGTCTGGCCCTCTGTTCAGCCTAGTAACGTGTTTCTGCATCCATGTATTTATCTCAGTGAACCCTATCCCCTTTTCTCCTGCATGATCTGTAGAGGTCATATTCTCCCTATTTCACTTTTGATATTTTTGCTAATCCATTTAGATTCACAACTGCTTCGTTTTAGCTTCCTGCATTTAGGTCTGTATTTATCCTGAAAGCTCGACATTATGCCTTTAAGGGTGTTCCAGTTGCTGAACAGCCTCCTTCAATTAATTTAGTCAAGTTGTTCTCTTTTTAAAATTGGCTCTTTTATATACCCGGCTCCTAGATTTTGTTTTTTCTGGGTCCCAGATCATTCAGTGGTTGCTGTCCCCTAAGAGTATGTTGTCTGGATTACTTATCACTACAAGGTCAAGATGAGCACTACCTTTTGTACCTTTTCTGGACCAGTGGGTCAAGAGACAGTTATGCATTACATTTACCAGCTCTGTCTCTAAGCCACTTGAATTTTCCTAATTTCTATTAGGTTGATTGAAGTCTACCATTAACACTGCTTTCCTCTTCCTACATACCCTGTCTGTCTCTTCTTAGATCTGGAAGTCTGTAGTATACCCCGAGTATTAGCTTGGATTTTTTTCACATCAGAGATATCTAACCAGAGTGGTTCATTTTGTAGCTTTCTACCACGCTTAGGAACCACGTCATTTAATCTCGCCACATGTCTATGCCATCTTCTTTTCTGTTAACTCTATCGTCTCTAAAGGCTCTGTACCTTGAAGGTTGTTTTCATTCCCATTCTCTGGAAATAACGAAGTTTCTAATATTCCTACTAGTCGTAGTTCCCTGCTACTACAATAGCCCCCAGATCCAGCATCTTAATTCTAATGCTTCTAGAATTCATATATGTACATCTTAATGTAGATTTGCCTCATTTCATGATCCCCAATGTCTGTGTTGTCCTGATCTCTGGTTCATGTCTGCACCCCTTGAGTCTCTGTGTCCACACCCACCTCCTCATCTGAGATCCTGCATTCCTGCTCTTGTGCATCCTCCCCACTTACCCTACCATTGGCAAACTTGCCTTCAGCCGCCTAGGCCCCAGGCTCTGGAAGTCCCTCCCTAAACTCCTCCTCTGCCCTCTCTTTAAGGCCCTCCTTAAAACCCATTTCTTTGACCAAGCTTCTGGTCACCCTTCCTAATATCTCCTCCTTTGGCACAGTGTCCTTTTTTTTGATTACGCCTCTGTAACATGCCTTGGTATTATATTATAGATATAAAATCCAAATTTAGCTGCATCACGACTCTGGGCAAAAATATTAATTTGAAGCTCAGGCTTTTGTGGGAGGCTGAGGCCTCAAGCAAAAACTTTAATAAAGGCATCAAAAAACACAAAAGAGAATTCAATGGATATATTTAATCACGTTGTGAAATGTTATTTTTTTTTATTTTGCCTAAACCCTTATCTTGGATGTAAAAATTTGAGTTACTGAGGGAAAAATGGCAGATGAAAACAGATTTCAGCGAGTATTTTGAGAGAATTATGAGAATCCTGTGGTCAGATTGCTGAATGAGTTTACATTTTACAATTTACAGTTTACAAATGTAGACACAGGAATTTATAATGGAAAAATATGACAACAGGAAGTGGAGCAGACTGAACATGTGTGCAGATGTAAAATTTTTAATATAGATAGATTATTGAAAATGGGCCATTCCTATATTTTTTCCTTCCTTTCTTATTTGGAAACACCTCATCTCCACTTCGTGCCTCCCTCTTAAAGTACATTGGAAATTGAGAACTCTCCGAGTGGGAATTGTGAATTTGGATCCCGTCAGTTCATGGTAGAGCACTCAAACAAAAATTGCTTGAATGTGCCATTGATAATGAATTGAGGTTGTATTCCTGCTGTGGATTCTCATGACTTTTATGTTTAATTCCAGCAAGCCAGTGTCAAGTCATCCAATGAAACCTTTGGTCCCACCCTTCAAGAGCCATCCTCTTCTGAAAAAACACAGCAAGATGACAATGATGGTAAGTTTTGGGGTTGTCCACTGCAGAGATTGAGAGTAATTATTGACAGTTCATTGAAAGTACTCTATCAGTGTGAAGCTGTCATCAAAGCTAATGAAGTACAAGGAGGTATCTCAAAGGCATTTGCTTATATGTCAAAACAGTTCATTAACTCATTGATAATGGCCACATTTACAATATTGTGAATAATGTAAGGTAACCTACTTTCAAAAGAACATTTGGGTGAGTTCACAGAAGAGTGACCACCCTGGCTGAGATTAGTGAATTCTGCAATTGGATCTGTGACTTTGTGGCGTGTATGGCTTTTGTTACACAAGTTTACCAACTGAGCCATGGGGGGGAATTTCTGAAACATCCTTTCTAATTAATCTTCACTTCCAATTTCATTTAGGGTGACTATCCTGTGCTTTTAAACTGGGCTATAGAGTTTAGGGGTGGCCACCCAGTAATTGTAAAATTCAAAAAACAGACAGAAGAAGTCACTTTTTCAAACCCTGAAAGCACAAGATGTATCCCAATTGCATGCACTAAATTGATCCACTTTTGCATGTGAATTCACAAACCTGTTCATCCTCTCCTTCCCTGGCCTTCGATTGGTCACTCTTCTTACAACTCAACCAAGATCATGAACTTGCTGTCTCGGAAATGTGGCCATGGACCAGGATGTCATCACCGCAGATTGGCGATCAAAGCATCACCCAGCAGGAACTGCACTTTTAATATATTTATTTATCAATTACCTGTTTACCTATCCCCACCTTTTATATTTCAAATGGTGATGCTGGGCCAGCTGTTGCAATTAACCTGAAAGATGATTGTTTTATGACTCTTTAGACCTTCTAACCTTACATTGCGCCCAGAGCACAGAAACCGGCCATTCGGCCCAACTGGTCTATGCCGGAGTTTATGCTCCACATGAACCTCTTCATCCAACCCTATCAGCATACTCTTCTATTCCTTTCTCTCTGGTGTAGTTATCTAGCTTCCCCTTAAATGCATCAATGCTATTTGCCTCAACTACTCCTTGTGGTAGCGCATTCCACATTTTTACCACTCTTTGGGTAAAGAAGTTTCTTCTGAATACCCTATTGGATTTATTAGTGACTACTTTATATTTATGACCTCTAGTTTTGGACTCTTACACAAGTGGAAACATTTTCTCTACGTCTACCCTATCAAACCCTATCATTATCTTAAAGACCTCTTTCAGGTCAGCCCTCAGTCTTTTTTCTAGAGAAAAGAGCCCCAGCCTGTTCAGCCTTTCCTGATAAGTGTATCCCCTCAGTTCGGGTATCATACTCGTGAATCTTTTTTGCACCTTCTCCAATGCTTCTATATCCTTTTTATAATATGGAGACCAGAACAGTACACAGTACTCCAAGTGTGGTCTAACCAAGTTCTATACAAGTTTAACATAATTTCCCTGCTTTTCAATTCTATCTCTAGAAATTAACCCCAATGCTTGGTTTGCTATTTTTATGGCCTTATTAGTGGCTACTTTTAATGATTTGAATATCTGTACTCCTAAATCCCTTTGCTCCTCTCTCATTTAGACTCTTATTATCCAGGCAGTATGTGACCTCTTTGTTCTTCCTATCAAAATGCACCATCTCACACTTGCCTATATTGAAATTAATTTGCCAATTACATGCCCATTCTGCAAGTTTATTAATGTCTTCTTGCATTTTGACGCATTCTTCCTTTGTATTAACTACACCCCCCAATTTGGTGTCGTCCGCAAATTTTGAAATTGTACTTCCGATTCCAGAGTCCAAATCATTATGGATAGAATCGTAAACCTATCCAGTTTATGAATTTTAGTTCATAACTGCTTTGTGTTTTTAAATGTATGTTTCTCCTTTAGGTGAGCCTGAACATGGGCCAAATGTCAGTTGCCTCAGTGTGTCTCCTAAGGAAGCCTTAGGTACTTTGTTTAGTCTTTTCATTGCTTTACTGTTTGAGTGCATTACTGTACATAACTGGTATAGATTCATAGATCTGTGCATTTTGTAGAGTATCAGAATAACTAATGTTAAATATGGATTTGAAATCTTTTAAAATATTTTTTAAAGGAAATCTGATGTGTGCAATATTCTAAAGTGCACACATGTAAAAGACTTCCATAGAGCCTTTATTACACTAAAAGGAGAAGGTACCTTCATAGAATCAAAGAAATTTATGGCACAGAAGAAAGCCATTTGGCCCATCGTGTCCGTGCCAGCCAAGAAAGAGCTATCCATCCTAATCCCACTTTCCAGCTCTTGGTCCGTAGCCTTGTTGATTATGGCAGTTCAAGTGCATATCCAAGTACTTTTTAAATGTGATGAGGGTTTCTGCCTCTACCACCCTTTCAGGCAGTGAGTTCTAGACCCCTACCACCCTGTAGGTGAAAAATTTCTCCTCAACTCCTCTCTAATCCTCTAATTCATGACATCAGTGTGATCCTCTACAATTTGTAGCATTCCGTAGAATTCTTTGTCCACATCAGCCTTTTGTAATGGATGTGCTGAATTAGCGAGAGCTGGAGAATGGTGTGTGTGCACTGTGCCTGCCTCAAATTTGGCTCAGCACTTTTACCTCGAGACAAAAACTAAAACTATTTCAAGAACTACAATAATACTAGTCAATAGTGTACAATTGTTGCGACAGCTATTAGAAATTGATGTTCAACTACCAGTTTATTTTTTCTCAATGCAACATTAATTGACAAAAACATTTTTATATAAAAAGAAGTCCCCAAGAAGGCTAGAATAAAAATACGGAAAACCAAAACTAAATTTCTGACTACAACAAAAATGGGGTAAATTTCTATATTTACTCTTCTGGCGCAAAGCTTCATGCCCCAGAAAATTGTGTGGGCATTGCCCACAATTTCCTGTCTGTTTATTTTCATGGACTAAAAATCATGGGCAGTGCGGCTTGAATTTTTGATTTTCAGCAGGTACACAAAGCTTTGTGTTGCGAGTACTAAAGATGAAAATTTACCCTAATATGACTAAAATTTGGGAACAAAACATTAGACTAAAATTGGGACTAAATTCCTTAGAATATTATAAAAATTTGAGATGTAGAGATGGATTAAAACTAAGATTGTTTCCAGGATTGAAACAACACTGCTGGAAAGGATACGAGTTTTGATCTAATCAATATTGAATATTGCTGAAAATCTTTGCATCACTCGTCGATTGAAGCTGATAAAGGACAGGTTATTTAAATTGGGATTTTTGCTCTCAAAATGTTACATAAGTCTTGGGAAAACATGTTTAAAGACAGATGCTTGGTTATGTTGAATTTTACTGTGAATTTTTGCAGGTCACGTTTTATATTGCATTTTTAATGTGTAATTTTAAGTTAAATTCTGAAAAATGTTTTAATGTAGACTATATGAAACATAGTACATGAGGTAAAGAAATGTTATTGGCTGTTACTCAGCAATTCTCATTTGTTTTTCCCTATTTTAGCTGACTCAATGAGTTTAGTTTCTGCAGGAGTCACACCTAACAAAGGTGACTGTTAAGATGCTTGTGATCTACTATTGGCTGCTTCGATTTTCTGAGCCAAAGTGTACAGATGGACTTGGGCACAATTCCACGAATTGGGGGAGAACTGCTGTTTAACACCACAAAGATTTAATGCATCAAATGAACTTGTTTGCAGTGTGTTTGCTAGTTTTTTTAAAAAAATAAAGCTTTTGGGTCAACTGGTTATTTTAACACTTTCCAGCCTGCATTGTGTTCCCTTCCTAATCGTTTCAGCTATCTCTTGTATAGTTTATTTATGCAAATGAATCAATCAATCTCTCTCTTTCTTTCACTAACCCTCACTTTCCATCTCTCTCTCTTCTTCCTCTCTCTTTCTCTCTCTTCCCTCCCCTTCTCCTTTTTCTTTCTCTCTTTCTATTTCTTTGTCTTGTTCTCATCTCTTTTTTGCCCTCTCCTCCACTCTTCTTTCTATGTGCCTGTCTGCCTCTTTAAACTAGAAATTACTTGGCAAAAATAGCAGACAAACGGTTTCATGTCACATTCCTCAATTTGTAACACGGGATTTAACCACATGCCTCCATTAGAATAGCAGGAAGAGGACTGTTGCACAAATATTTAAATTCATCTGCAAATATCACTAACAGTAATTCTACTCTTCTCTGTTTGCCTGTGTCTCATCAACTTTTGAATAACCATTTCAATGTATGCTTTATTGTTTGTAATTAATTTCTCTGGATCATTATTGAAGAAAAACATCATTCATTTGCATGGCATAACAAAAAATGGTACAGGAAAGGGTGCTTACGTGATTTCTGCTGCCGTTATAAGCTTGTTTTTGCTTGAAAAGTGGCTGGAAAGGGTTAATTTAATTCATTTGTATTGTTGCCCATGATATCTTCCCACAAAACTAACTGGTGAAATGCTTAATCTTTTAATTTTTACCCGTAGTAATTTGCGTCTCTTAATTTTCATGGCTATGAGCACTGTTCTTTTCACACCTTGTTGCTATTGCTTGTGCAAAAATCTTGTACAGAAAACAAAATACTTTTATAAAGTCAATTTTATAGTATAGTTTTGTGGTAATACAGGCCTGCTTCAGCAAATCTGTAATTCAGACACTGTAACTTCAGCATTGTATATAATACAGTAAAGTTGCTATTGCATGGAAATGCATTTTGAAATTACATAATTTATGATAAAACATCAATTTCAATATATTTGGCATATGTTTCCTGTGAAGTGCATTGTTTTCTTGAAGTAATGCCTGAATAGGGAAATATACTAATTCCTGATTTGGATTTGTTGGCAGAGGTCAAGTCCTCTATCATAACAAAAAAGAAGCCTTCTGCAGCAAAGAAAATGGTGTGTATTTCGAGTTATTTCTGTTGTAAAATTTTAGCTTTAAATTGAAGGTTATATATGATTTTATGATTACTAGAGCTATTTTACTGTGTCTTACTTAGAATTCTTGTTTTCTTTCTCATTCTCACAAAGCCATATTACTAGCTGTGACAAAACTGCCAACCACACATGCACTTTACAGCAAGAATTACTTGTTACCAATCACAAATTGGGAACCCTGGCTCATTTTCTGTATTCCCCTCCTTATCTATTCTGGATTGAAGTATCACATTGCAGACATGTCAAAAAGTATTACAGAAAATATGAAATTCTGTCATTTCATGTTGGGTTCTTCTGACTTGGATCTGAGAATTTATAACCATCTGCCAACCTGCAATTTTTCCTCACCAACAGCATTTAATCTCTAATTGACCTCAGGATGCCTATTTACAGGAATTAGACTCTGCTTAACTATACCTGAATAGCAGAATAATACATTATGTGGTATAACACTCATATTGTTATAAAATAGCATTTCATCCAATGCATCATGAGTAATATCATGGGAGATCTGCTATGTACAGCTATAAATGTGCTTGCTGATATTTGTCCTGTGTTAGTACCAATTTAAATGCATGTTTTAATTCTTGCATTGGGTCAGGCATCATGGAGAGCTGGATCCAGTGGATCAATCCTTTGTGTTAAGCCTTCTCATTTTTAGGATAGTGTTTGTGTGAAATAAGCCCATTGTTATCTCAGTAACACTCCTAATACAAAACATTTATGGCCGTCATCTCGACCTAAAGAAAGAAAAAGCTCATTGTGACAGGTTTAGTTGTATGAGATGCTGCTATTGGACGAATTAGTAAAATAAGTTAACTGTACTTTTTTTCCCCCTGTTTTTAAACAGCTAGGTGCTAAGAAGGCTGGTTTAGGGGCACAAAAAGTGACTAGCCATAGCTTCAATGAAATTGATAAACAGGCTCAGGCTGCAGATCGAAGGAAAGAACAAGAAGAATTGAACAGCAGGAAGAAGTTTGAGAAGGAAGAATCAGTGTATGTAAAATTAGAATTTCTTTTTCCAAGTGAATTACTCACCAACATGTTTAACACTCCTGATATCAAAATGATTTTACTATTGCATTGAGCAGTGAAGGTTCTAAAGACACTTGCTGACTGTCTAACAACTCATTCACACACTGATTTGATCACATAGTTGGTTCAGTGCTCCTTAAGAGCTACTAAATGTTTTCAATGCCCTTTCTACTCTGAAGTACAGTATTTACAAGTCACTGTACATTTGTTTGTAGAAAGCTGCATTGTGCATTGTCACAACCAGAGATTACTGGCTATTATGCCTAATGAGTATTTTTGGTTTAAGTTACAGTAGGTAGACTGGTGCCATCGAGGCTGGGGGGGAGAGCGGGGGGGAAGGAGAGAGGGAGAGCGGGGGGGAAGGAGAGAGGGAGAGCGGGGGGGAAGGAGAGAGGGAGAGCGGGGGGGGAGGAGAGAGGGAGAGCGGGGGGGAAGGAGAGAGGGAGAGCGGGGGGGGAGGAGAGAGGGAGAGCGGGGGGGGAGGAGAGAGGGAGAGCGGGGGGGGAGGAGAGAGGGAGAGCGGGGGGGAGGAGAGAGGGAGAGCGGGGGGGGAGGAGAGAGGGAGAGCGGGGGGGGAGGAGAGAGGGAGAGCGGGGGGGGAGGAGAGAGGGAGAGCGGGGGGGGAGGAGAGAGGGAGAGCGGGGGGGGGGAGGAGGGAGGGAGAGCGGGGGGGGGAGGAGGGAGGGAGAGCGGGGGGGGGGAGGAGGGAGGGAGAGCGGGGGGGGGGGGGAGGAGGGAGGGAGGGCGGGGGGGGGGGGAGGAGGAGGGAGAGCGGGGGGGGGGGGAGGAGGAGGGAGAGCGGGGGGGGGGGGGGGGGGAGGAGGAGGGAGAGCGGGGGGGGGGGGGAGGAGGAGGGAGAGCGGGGGGGAGGAGGAGGGAGAGAGCGGGGGGGAGGAGGAGGGAGAGCGGGGGGGGAGGAGGAGGGAGCGCGGGGGGGGAGGGGAGGGCGGGGGGGGGGGGAGGAGGAGGGAGGGGGGGGGGGGAGGAGGAGGGAGGGCGGGGGGGGGGGGGAGGAGGAGGGAGGGCGGGGGGGGGGGGGGAGGAGGAGGAAGAGCGGA